>NC_081205.1:15049711-15307211 GCF_902713425.1 Acipenser ruthenus
TAATGGCGAGTGGGGAAAGGCATACAGAAGCTGCCACTGGTGCGCCAAGGTATCTATTGCCAGTGGGTTCCCGGCTCCCGTTACTGATAACCAAAAGGGACAATGGGTCAATTCTTGGGAGGCAAACAGGTCCATCTGTGCTCTCCTGAACCGTTGCAAAATGAGGCTCACCACTTCTGGGTGAAGCCTCCATTTTGAGGCACTGGGGGCTGTCCTTGAAAGGAGGCCCGCTGCCAAATTCGCCACCCCGGGAAGATGTACTGCCCGCAGTGAAAGGAGGTGATGGTGCGCCCAAAGCAACAGTTTGCAGGCAACCCGGTGGAGACTGGGGGACTTGAGGTTGCCCTGGTGGTTTATGTATGTGAACCTCCTGTAAAAAAAAATTTGCAAGGCTAGAAACACTGCCTGCAGTTCCAGAATATTTTTTATATGAAGACCGAGACACTGTTAGCAGACGGCCGCAGGCTGAAAAACCCTGCTGTTAAACCAGCCTTGGAGAGGGCGCATGTGCAGAAGACCCAAAGGGAGGGTCTGGGAAGCTGCTGCCATCAAGCCCAGGAGCCGCTGAAAAGTCACTATTGTGAGCCTTTTGTTAGGCTGAAAAAGGATTCAAAGTGGCTATTTGCTGCCCTTTCCTCCAACAGAGCGGACAACATAGTCTTGGAATCCAGACGCACTCCTAAATAGGAGGCTGTCCGAGAAAGTGTGATCTGGCTTTTTGCATAGTTCAGACAGACCTAACCGAAGCAGGTGGTCTGTGATGACTTTCGTGTGAGCCCTTGCCTACACTGGAGATTGAGCACAAATTAGCCAATCGTCCAGGTAATTGAGCACTTTGATGCCCCTGAGTCTCAATGGGGCCAGAATAGCTTCCATTCACTTTGAAAATGCACAGGGGGCTAGAGAGGCTGAATGGTAAAATCAAACCCTGTGCCCTGATTTTATCGGGATGTGAAAGTAAACGTCTTTTAAATCCACCGTAGTGAACCAGTCGCCTGGCCTTATTGACTACATGGTTAACATTTTGAACCTCCGTCGACTCGGATATGGATTGACCTGTCTCAGATCGAGGATTGGTCTGAGGCCACCATCCCATTTGGGCACCAGGAAGTACCTGGAGTAAAAACCTTCCACGTGAAATAGCAAATATATTAAATGATTACTTTTCACAAGACACTGGCCAAATTTGCGGTAAACGCACCAGCTTAGTAAGACTTTTAAGAATGCCCTCTGGCAACCCTCCACTGTTTACTCAGGCAGGTAGCGTCCTTCGTTCAAAAGCGCTAGTTTTGGCGCTTGCACTAACAAGGCAATAGCGGCATCTACTAGAGGAAATTCAACCAAGCAGAGTTTCTCTGCATTATACAGGCTGCACAAAGTCCCCATGGACCAGGAAACAGGAGCTCTAGCTGGGTCACACCTGGATGAATAAATCTCAAAAAGAAAATCTGGGTGCATTGGGGGGGCTGACGCCTGAGAGGGAGCAGGTTCATCCTGAAAGATGGATTGCTTTCGCATTTCATCTGCAGGCCACGGAACTTGTAAAAGTATCACCGAGGTCCTCTTAAATCAGCGGCATAAGCTTGCTGACAAGGAAAGATGATGGATTCCACAGAGCTGCGAGGCACCCATTTCTCAAGTGTGCGCTTTGAGAAAGTAGCACATAACTCGCAGGGGCTGCAAGTGTCTTTTGCTTGCTCTGGACCCAAACAGGCAGCACACCTGCCGTGCTTGTCTTCCATTGGGAGACTGGTCTTGCACAGATAGCAAGAGTAAAACCCCGGCTTCAGCGGTGTGCACACTGAAATGACCGCTCAGCTGCAGCTACCATATAGTACTTACTGTAACAAGTGCAGCATATAGTACTTGCAACCATCAGACAGCGCAAGCAGCAACGGCGCTTATGTTACAGGCAATAGCACTGTAGAAAGACTTAAACAGGGAGAGTCAAGACAGACCAAGTCCGCTGGTACTAGACCAAGGATGGTACCACTGTTTAAAAGCACATAGGTTACTTTTTAACCCGATTGAACGGTGATGCACCTAAGTTGAACCGAGTAGAACCGGGACGATTAAAGTACCGTTTTGGGGCCTCAGTTCCTTCAGTATGGTATAGAACCCTATTAGGATGACTTGAACCACTCGTTTAAGTAGCTGTATGGTGCCTGAGCACTAGTATAGTAACTGTATACACGGTATACGGTATGGTACTGGTGCGGTAACCTCGCTCGCTGTTAGGTATGTGTACCGGGTTGGGAACGGGGTAGGTCTGTGACAGTTACCTCAGAAGCAATATATAGGGATGCCCACCTATATAGCTTCAGGTAAACCGACTCAGTCCTAAGACTGAGGGAAGCCTGCTGTCAGAGCCCAGACAGCCTTCGCAATGGTACTGCAAGCAGAGACCAAGGCGGCAACGAAACACTGCGGGAGGGACTGCAAGCCCAGCAACTGCTAGTGAATCGAAATGGTAACCTCGTTCGTTGTACAGTATGTGTACTGCGGGAACGGAAGCAAGTCTGCACATACAGTTGCCATGGAAGAATTCTGTAGGGATGCCCACCTATAGCACTCCTGGCTAATCAACAGTCAAAAAACTGAGGAAAGCCTGCTGTTAGAACCCTGTGACAGAGATCGAACTGTGCTTTGTGTTAGATCTCCCTCTCGACCTGTGAGGGCACTGTGTAATGGGAAGAGTACCCTTAACTAAATGGCACGACAATTGGTTGTTGGTCATTTAGGAAAGGGGCGCAGCTACGGTATCCAAACTCAATGACCCAGACGGTAAACAGTGTGGCATCCGAGGACTGGAGGAGCAGATGCGCTCGTTAACCTAGGGGTCATGTGCGATGATATAAATAGGGGACTTGGCATATGTGATCTGTTCCTTGGTAAATGGTTAGTGTTGAAAACCTACAAGGAGTCTGTGTGCTGTATCGTGAACCGTGAGTTTTGTCTTGTGTTTGTTAGTGTTTTTTTAACGGTCGTCTGTTTTTTAATAGACTACCAGTTGCACAATCCAGAGCTGTAGCGAAAGCCAGCATAAACCCGGTCATCACTTTCACCCCTGCATTTCACGGAGAACTGTATTACACCACTTGCACGTATTCACTATCATTAAGAACTGTGTTTTGTGTTTAGTGTTGCTGTGTAAAACTGGACTTTTGGTTACGGGTCAAACCCGGGGAATTACAAATACTGAGTGCTACACGCCGCTGTATCACTCCAACATTATTATTTACAGGTGTTTGCCATAATGCTCTGGAAATTGTTGATTAAATTAATAAACACCCTTGCACCTGTTTTCACTCGCCACTTTGCCACAAACCCTAACAGCCTTCACAATGTTTCTGCAAGCAGAATTAGTGCAGCAATGAGACGTTGTGGGAGGGACTGCAACCAGTCTGACCCAAAGCACACGCTCAGTCAACGCAAGCCTGCTGAGCCCAGCAACTACTTTCGTGTTTATGGACAAAAAAAAAAAAAAAAAAAAAAACACAACAACACACACACACGCAAAACAGTAATACCACGATTACAGTTTAAAATTACATTTTTCCTAACAAAAAATGAAACTTAATTTTAAACTTCAAAAGCAAACCTAGCAGCCTGAGAGGGAGCACGATGCTGCTGACTTAAGGCTGTTTGATCACAGGGAAGGGTCGACAGGAGCTGCCGGCTTCACGCAGGAAACAAGGCTGCTGCGGGACTTAAAACAACGGACAGAGTGCACAATATGTGTAAACAGCAATTACTAAACTCAATTAAAAAATCGCCTTAATTAGTGTAATTGCACAAGAAAAAAAAGCAGAGAAGTAAGATAAGTAACTCTGTTAGGTTCAGATGAAAGTAAAATTGATGACGATGTCTGTGTGTGTGTAGTCCAGTTATGCCCTCGGGGGCGGGCACGACTGGATCACAGGTTCTGATGAGCAGTCTGTTATATCTATTGAGGTTATAGGGTCTTTAGGAGATAAATGACAATGAGTTAATGGTTGCATTTCATACTTGATGGGGAACAAAAGAGTTATTTATTACGGGTGTCGGGTTGCATTTTTGCTAAAATTCTTATTCCCCAGCAGGGCTCTACGTTTAGATTTATAACTACTGACACTGAGCTAGTGTTTTTAATGGCCTGGTTGTAATTATCTAGCCCAATATATTTATATATTTTTTCGTGATGGTTTTTATTATCAGTATGTTTCTAACTGTGTACGGTAACTGAAGAGAGCCCATGTCTCAAAAAGAAAGAGGCTAAGCGAAGCCTTTCAATATACGTTGGAGTCCTCCATTGGGTCGGGTACCCGCGGGTGACCTGCAAAAGCGGGTCGGGTTCGGGTCTGAATGTGAACTTTCACACATTCAGGTTAGGCTTGGGTCTGAATTGGAATCACCAATTCAGGTTACAGCGGTGAACGGGGATAAAAAATAATAATTGGGCATTCCAAATTGGAGAGAAAACCGGGGTAAAAAAACATTGGCAACGACTAAATAAAGAAAAAAAATACAATAAAAAAAATACTGTAAACAAACTGGCATATCGCATTGTTTTACCGCGCCATATTTTGAAATTTGTATAGCTGGCTGTGGCTACCACTGTATGTTTGCACAATAAGATGGGGACTTACAAACCAACAAAACACCTCTGAAAGTGCTGAGAATTTGGGGTACCTGGGTTTCTGACATCTCTGTTGAAAGATCTAAAATGTAAAGTGCATAGGGGCAGGAAAGTCTCACAGTACAGTGGAATGGGGGGGTTACAGATTCTCTGTCCCATAATGCATGTTCACAGCAGAGCAAGAATACAGAATGACTCCCAGCACAGGTCATGGCAGTCCTTATGTATTACAACTACTAACAACCAAACGAGCAAGATGGGCCGAATGGCCTCCTCTCGTTTGTAAACGTTCTTATGTTCTTTCTTAACCCTGTATTAATTCAGTATTATTTACTGGCCCATGTGTTAACATTACTTCATAAAATGATAGCTAAATTAGGTCCCCAGAATAGAGATTCAGGGCGACGGTATTAAGATCTTTGGCTATTTCGAGGATTAAGAGACCCTGGATGCCTGTGAATGGAACGGCCTCTACCTCAGCAGGTACTGGTACTGCAGCTGCTGCATCTGGTACAGGTTGAGGGCTGTGAGCTCCTGCTGCCTCTTCAAGCGCTCCTGATCCAGGTCACCCTGAAAACACACACAATGCATTTACCATAGCTTACCCTGGTTTCATATGTTTCTTAATATGCTTTACCATATCTCTCTGGACTTTACAATGCTTTCACTATGCTTTATTACACTTTGTTATGCTTTTACCATGGACAACTTTTATACAAGGGAGTGAGGGCAGTGTTGCCCACAGAATGTACATGTAAAAATAGAAGCGTGACCCAAGTACCACAGTCCTCACCAGTAGGGGGGGTGGGGAGGGCCCGGGTGCGAAGGGGACCCGCCCCCACATCTTGATGATCTCCCCGAGGGGCTGGAATACCTCGTCACAGCCCCGCTTCACCAGAAGAGTCATGGTGAAATACCCTGCCTGAAACCACTCCGCCATCTCCTGGTTGGTGAAGGGACCTGCAACACAGATAGCACCCTCACCATCAAGCTGCTGGAGCTGGCACAGCTGGGTTAGCAAGATACACTTTTACACAGCAGCAAAAGAAAATATTGTTCACCCAAAGTTTTTTCTCCTCTCTGTGGATAAGGGGTGGGGTCAGTGCTCCAGAAAAGCTGCGTACTTGGTGTGAATTATGCACAATATTTAAAATGTAATGCATAAAGAATATGCATAAGCAATTTGGCTGCACAGCTTGAGTTTGCATGTTAATCAAGCTTCTTGTACTTCGTTGGTTCAGGCTTCTCAATGGCCAATTGGTGAATATACTGCATGCGGTAGCTAGAGAATGGATCACAGAAATGTTGCAAGAGCTAATTGTAGCCTGCCTGGGAATGCCAGAAACACGTGACCAGTAAGTCCAGGTTTCCACTCACTTGCAGTGCGTGGACTGGTGAAGAAGCAACTGGATTCTTGAGCTTTAGGATTTCTCCATGCCGTCTTGGTCCCCCTCAATTTAACCTACCATTTTACCTATCTGTCAACTGCATTTTTGGGAGGTAAATCTATAAAATAAATGTAATATTCTACATTTGAAGTCTGGATACTTTATATTGCTATAGCAAGGTGATCAACAAGGAATGCAATATTATTGTTGATTTATTTGCATTCGCGCAAAATCAGTATTATTTTTTTGTCGACTTGGAAAGGGAGAGCACAAGAGACTAAGAAAGGAAGATTTACAGTACCTCGCATTGCTAGTGGGAGGAGACTCTAACACAGTAGCTAATTACATCGAGAGGTAATGTTGCATTTTACTTACAAAAATTGGTGAGTAAATTGTCTAAATTGTAGAGTAAATTATTCAATGACCCAAAACCTTAGCTGGAGCGCTGGGTGAGGTAGCTGCATAACATTTATAACTCAGCACATGACCAGACTAGAATTAGAAATACTCTGCAAATAAATGCCCTGCTGCACAATTTCAGACTAGATTTCCAGCTACATGGTTTATAACAACTCTGCTCCCCAATGATTCACTAAAACTATATACAATCACATTATGGTATTTTTCTGTTTAGGAAGAGCAACATACAATGTGAACTGCATATGGTTAGACACTGTAGCTCCACATTGTGAAACACATGACAGACTGTGGTCCGATTTGAACCAGCTGCTCTTCCATGCTGGCCTGCTGGTTGCGATCTCGTACCCTGTATCTCCCCCTGGGGGTCCTTGTAAAACCACTTGAGCGCAGCCTCGTTGGTTCCGGGCAGAGCCGCACCCTTTCCTCGCTGTTCCAGACTCTTGGCCGATAGCCTGTTGTCGTCAAGAGCATTATCCTGCAGGTACGCCACCATCTTCTCGGCTTCCTGAGCATACATGCAAAGGAAAACTATTTAGCAGCAGTCAAAAACACAAGAGCAGATTTTATGGTCATTAGTATACATAACCCAGCCATGCCATCAGCTCCACAAATGATGGCCACTATGTTTTTGACCTACTTCCAACTTGATTTTCAATCGTGTTCCAGACTTTGGTTCTATCCAACTATCTTACTTACTCCAGGTTTTACTACGATTAGCCACAGTGCATAGATAATAAGTTCAAGTGTGTTTTATTAAACTCATAGTAAAACCAAGAATAGATTAAACTGGTATGCAATGAAAGACTTATTTCCATCCTTGAAACGTACCTCAATTTACTGCAGTAACATAAAAACGGAGTGACGACACAGTGACTGTGATATTAAAACTATCATTGGTAGCCATAACAATAGACATGCGACTAGCTGTTGACTGCTGCTAAACACCTACAAGGTATTGACAACGGTGAACCCAGGGGACTTTTTCAACCTGAAAAAAGAAACAAGGACCAGGGGTCACAAATGGAGATTTGATAAAGGGGCATTCATAAGAACATAAGAAAGCTTACAAACGAGAGGAGGCCATTCAGCCCATCTTGCTCATTTGGTTGTTAGTAGCTTATTGATCCCAGAATATCATCAAGCAGCTTCTTGAAGGATCGCAGGGTGTCAGCTTCAACAACATTACTGGGGAGTTGGTTCCAGACCCTCACAATTCTCTGTGTAAAAAAGTGCCTCCTATTTTCTGTTCTGAATCACCCTTTATCTAATCTCCATTTGTGATCCCTGGTCCTTGTTTCTTTTTTCAGGTCAAAAAAGTCCCCTGGGTCGACACTGTCAATACCTTTTAGGATTTTGAATGTCTGAATCAGATCGCCGCGTAGTCTTCTTTGTTCAAGACTGAACAGATTCAATACGACATTGCATACGACATGCCTTTTAAACCCGGGATAATTCTGGTTGCTTTTCTTTGCACTCTTTCTAGGGCAGCAATATCCTTTTTGTAACAAGGTGACCAGAACTGAACACAATATTCTAGGTGAGGTCTTACTAATGCAGAACAGAATAGGAAGCACTTTTTTACACAGAGAATTGAGAGTGTCTGGAACCAACTCCCCAGTAATGTTGTTGAAGCTGACACCCTGGGATCCTTCATGAAGCTGCCTGATGAGATTCTGGGATCAATAAGCTACTAACAACCAAAACGAACAAGATGGGCCGAATGGCCTCCTCTCGTTTGTAAACTTTATGTTCTTATGTTAATATAAATGCCTCCCTGACCAGCCGCAGCTCTAGTTACAAAGGCTTGTACTATTAAGAAGGATTGTACAGCCACGACTGTTTAAAAAACGGTTTCCTTTACCGTGTATTTTCACCAGGGACTTCTGACAGTAATATTGCACCGATTCCGACATTAAAACTCAATAAATTACAGTGAGACAAATCCTTCTCTTTAAAATAAGAGATGTATTTATTCTTCTATTAATTGTTCCTCCTGAATCTTCTTGGAACCATTCTGTTACTTTTTCCAAACCATCTTTCAGCATATTTTAAAGAGATAGCAAACAGCGACTGTGATTATCACGGTCCTATTGTTTCTAAATCAGAACCTCTGTCCCGCCAAACACAACAATGGTGCGTATGTTACGTAATCAAGCTAAATGGCTTTCATTGGGCAAAATGAAATTAAACAAAAAGTGCATCTACCAGCACACGTTCAAACATGGCAGTGTCTTACATTTTTCAAAGCCTTCGCCACTGTGGCAAACTTAATGAAAATTAAATTGAGCCACACAGGAAAACATTTCGCTTGTGGCAAGTGGCTAGCGGGAACGTACAGTAGTCTCTAGAATAAATGTATGTAAAAATGTAGTAACACACGGATGGACACAGATGTCTCCATATATGTTGATACTCTCAATAACCAACAGCTAAAAAATGTCTACACCAAGCTTCATCACAGCTGGCTGAATGGTTCTTTAGATAAAGAATGTATTCACGTAGGGTCTGATTTTCAGGTTTTACCCCCCCAAATGCTTTTTTTCTGCATTCAGGTTAAACCCGAAAACTCCCCAAATAGGCACATACTGTATATGAATAAAAGCATGTGGTTGTCTGATTCAAATGCAACAGAGCAGAACTGGCTCCGATGGTGGTAAGCTGATTTACCTATTAGAAAAATGTGGCTTCTTAGTGTAATATATATATATATATATTTTCAGATTTTTCAAAATTACAGCAATATAGCTAAGGTTTTTGATTTTGTCCACACTTCAGTTATTTGTTTTATGAGAGTGTGTTTAAGACAAGAGCATTTAGATGTAACAGTTGATCGTTTCTCTTTGTAAAACAGCATGGAGTAAAAGTTGTTTAGTTTTCCAGTATGTTGTGTGTGCAATTGTACTTGCAATTCCACTACAAAATAAAACTTGATTGGAACTGAGAAATGCCTCCATATACAGTATGTGTGAAAGAAAGAAAGAAAGAAAGAAAGAAAGAAAGAAAGAAGTCGTCAAAAGTTTGGAAATACACATACGTTGGGGATGTTGACGACAACTTTGCTGTCAACACTTTGTGCTTAAGCATTTCTTTCTAAATAAAACCCAGATTTCTACCTGAATATTTTTTTTCATGGTTATATGTAAAAAAAAAAATAAATCTGCCCAACTTCACCCAATTTTTTCCATGAAATAATTCTACCCTATTTTTAAAAAAGCATTCACCCGAATTTGGAAAAAAATTTCACCTGAAAAATCTGACGCCCTAATTAAAGGGCAGGGGTTCTGAACGGGGGGTCCGCGGCCCCCTGGCCCCCTAGGGGGCTTTGAGGAGGTTTCAAGGGGTCCTCCAAAAATAAACCAGAGTGTATTATTTTCCCTGCATGCTTATGACACACTGAAACATACACAATACCAGATATGGATACATTTTTAATTCGCATCACAACAACAAAACCCACAGAATGATGATACAGAACTTCCTTCAAAAAGTTCAACTGTAAGGGCTGAAGAACAGCAAGGAGGAGGTGATGTGTATTTATCCAAACACACACAGCTAAACAAGCTAACTAGTTAAATGAGCTCATAAACCAGCCTTACCTGCTCCAGGTGCTTCATCCCTTCGTCGTCATCAATGTCAGGAAGCAGCCCCATGTTTGTGGGGGGCAGGGCCATCCCTGCAGGGAATGGGATTGGGGTGAAAGCAGCAGGGGCTAGTTGTTTCTGTTGAGTTGTCGGGACAGAGGGTAACATTTCTGGATGAATCTTTGTCACTGTAAACAAATCAAAAAGGAAGAAGGAGGAAATAAAAGTATGTTGGTAATAAAATTAAAAGACTAACCCTTCATACCTAGCATGCGCATGTAAAAAAGCAAGTGTAACACACTAACAAAGCTTCTCTAAATTTAGCACAGCTTCTAAAATGTCCCCCCATTTTGGGCCCCAGTGTTCACACTCCCACAGCACAGAGCAGACGGCACAAGTCTCCCCATGCTGTACCTTGGCTGATATTGTTGCAGACAGGGGTGGTGCGTGCTGGATTGAGCTCAGGGCCGGGCAGTCTCTCCACTCTCTCGGGTGGGCTCTCTGTTGGTCGCTCTGGCAGGCTGGGGGGTGACGATTCAGAAGCCTTGGGCTCGACGGGGAGAGAGGGTGCAGGCACATCGGCATTGTCCGACTTCTCTGCATCTGTCAGATCACATTGTACAGACACACAAGCATACACTCATATGAATCAGGAGTCAAAGGGTTGTGATCAGGGTCTAGAAGCAGGGTCACTCCCCTGCTCAGTAACTCACCTTCCCTTCTCTCAGTCTCCTTCCTGGCGGTCCGGTCAAGCTCCTTGCCCTCTTCTGGGTCGCTCTCTTCCTGCTCTGATTGATCCTCACCCTCCTCGGACGGCCTGAAGTCCAGTTCCTGCTCCTCTGGGATTGGCTCCTTGGAAGCTTTCTGAGGAAACAGAGAGCATCTACAGTGGGAGCAGGAAACTACCTCTACACACACACACACGTACACGTTTGCATTTCTGTATTTGTGAGGACTTCTCATTGACTCTCACTATATTTTTATTTACTATAACTCCAGTCAGACAAAACTCCACACAGGGTGAAAATCAACAACAAACTAAATATTTTGGCTTTTTTTTTTTGAAGGCATATTTAGTTCTTAAACTTATTTTATAAAAGTGGGGATGTCCCCGTAACTTCGTTTTTTCAGTTACTATCTTTGTGGGGACAGTCTCAAATTTTGTCTGCACACTGATAGTAATACCTGCCCACACCTACATACTCTAGCTGTAGCTCAGCTTTGATTTACCAAGAGATTTCAGATCTTATTCATAATAACACACAAAGGACACATTCCATCTTTGGTTATGAGCTGAACCATGGAGTGATTTAACCCCATATATTCATCAGAGAGCCAGAGACTCAGACACTGATAACACAGAATTAGAAATTAACAAAATTGTGGTACAAGTCCAAAGGACTAGTAGCTTGTGAAACTGTTAGTCCTGATGTAAACGCACTATGTGAAGTTCCTGAGTTGGCATCAACAACAGTTGGGGTCCTTAAAAATATTAGGCTTAAATTTTATTTTCCCAAAAAATAAACACTAAATAAAATAATAATTATTATTATTTACTTTATTTATTTTTATCAGACACCTTAGTAAACAATCCTACAGATTGATCACCTCGTTGCGGAGCGACTACCCTACTGTATGCAGAGAAACCAACAGAGGAAGAAAATTCAGCCGTGTCACCTTGCCGACCATGAATATCTGTCTGAAATTGACATTGATGACACAAGTAAAAGGTTTGTTTTACTGTTCATTACATGTGTTGCTATTTCCAAAAATACTGGCTGGTTTGTGGAGTTGGGGGTTACAGCATGAGCATGATTAAATAACTATAAATTACTACCTACAATAATTAATGTACTCACACACACACTCAGTCTTCACTAAAAGTTCCAATTTAAAAGACAGTATGTTTCACTTTTTTTTTTATTATTAGCAATGGGAGAAAACCGCTTCAGCAAGTACAGTAGAATCTGCCAGAACCGACGGATGCTGAATCTACTAGGCTGGATGCTAATGAGAGCATAACAAATACAAAAGAAAAACGAGAGAAACGCTGATCTTTTCAAGGAAGCTGGGAGACTTTGTATAAAAGGATCTGAATATGTGAAGGATCGCCTTCTGGTATATTTCTGGAAAGAGCTTGATACAGACGCTTCCATCCAATTGTCTGCCCAAATGTTGAATGCAGCATGGATGAAGAAACCTGTAATCTAAATCTGGCTCATGGTGGGTCTCAATCAACAGAAATATGGATAAACAGAATAAAATGAAATGTTCCTTGCGGAAGTGAACCTTCAGAAAAGGAGTGCCTGTTTGTTATGTCGTTGCTTACAAACACCATCATGCATTTCGTGTCCCTCGATCCGGGTCAAAGCTTGTCCAGCAATACTACACGGGACTGTGACCTGGGTAGGAGCGCCAGTGTGAGAGGGGCTATAGTAAACCATCTACCATCATACCATCTAAAAAAGGAAATTGTCACTTTAAACCCCCCCCCCCCAAAAAAAAAATAAAAAGACAATCCCTAGCTCTTGCAAACTTAACTAATGTCCGCTATATTTAAAACTTCAAATGAGACACATTCAAGTTACTCAACAATCCTTTTTATAGTCTGATGTCATGCTGATCAAAGAAAAAACTGTATTTGTGTATGTATGTACGTACATTTAAAAAACAAACAAAAAAAAAATCAAACAGCCTCCTTGTAGAACATAAAGAACCTGTTATAAAACTGACTCAAGCCAGTCACAATGCACTCGATTCAGAGCACCCCAAGCATGTCTATATAAGTTTCACTGCAATACAAGCGGTTCTCAACACACAGTAACATGGTCTGAGGTACCATATGATAACACACAACTCTCACCACCATACAATTACACAGCCCTGTTCACGCTTTCCAGGGACCCTACTTAAAATTAGTAGTTTGTCACCATTAGTCTCAAACTGTATTCCATAAAACCTAAAATGATGTCACCAGCTGGGCTAAAGAATGTATTATATGCAGGGCCCTACCAAATTCAGGGTACATTTTCATAAAATTTCATAACATTTAAAAAAAATCTTAAATTTCACAGTTTCAGCCATTTAAATCTTAAATTTCATGGTGGCGTAAAAGTATTAGCATGTAGTTAAAAACTGCAAAATAAACATTTAAAAGCCCCGAATATAACAAGAGGATATGACTAACAAAGTAGAAATGCTAAACGAAAACAAAACTGAAATCCAGAGGTGCTCTATGATTGTTGCAGTTCTGTTACTGTTGTTAAAAACTGGATAACATATCCAGAGGCTAAAAAATATAAAACATGAAGTCTCTGAAATTAGACATATTTAAATTTATTTATTTTGTCCTAAAGTGCTTTTAATGTATTTTTCTGCTCATACTACTACTTGGTATATATTTGGTTTCCAAATTCTTTTACATGATCCACTGCAGTAATGATGATTGTAGCACTTTCTGATTTATTTTGGACACTCATTTTAAAATGTAGGTCTAATTTGACTCGCCTGATGGTACTACCAGTTGAGATCCGTAGGTCATACTAAACCCACCCTGGGAACCTGTGTCTACCAGTCAGTCAGTCAGTAGAGCCCAGTTACTGGCTGTTGTCAAGCGTCAATCAATAAATCCTGTCCAGTTCACGATGAGCTTTCTTTTTTTAAATTGAAACAAGCTAACAAAATTGCACCAGGAACCTGTAACGGTACATAGAACTGCATTGGTTTTTAGTGCAGGATAAAAGTATACAAAAGAGAGACCAGATTTCACATAGCAGAATAAATTTCACAGTCTTTGTCACATTCACGGCTGTGAAATGGGTAAGGCCCTAATTATAGGGTACAGGGTTTACCCGATACAGGTATTTATCCAAACTCACACAGCTAAACAAGCTAACTAGTTAATAAGCTCATAAACCAGCCTTACTTGCTCCAGGTGCTCTGTTTGAACACCACTGTGCACAATTAATACCGAGTGGTACGAAAACAAAAGCGGTAACCCTCTAAAAACTCACTACAAAAGAAACTAAAAATGAACTTGTAGTGCATGAATATAACACACATAAAAACAGCCAGGGAACCAAAACAGTAATACAGAAGTCGTCTTCAGTTTTGTCTAAATGTATGTTAATTTAGTTTCTTTAGTATTACTGAAGATTTGAATGTGTTTTTGAAGTTACGGATGTATAATACATTCACGTTACTGCAATAATAATGCAACATACATCATAGACAGGTCTCAGAAAAAAATAAAACTACTAAAAACTACATTGATGCAATAACTTTTTTTTTTTTTTTTTTTTTTTTTTAATTCTCTCTCTCTCTCTCTCTGACGCGATTTGTCAAGGCACCGACTAGAAGGGAGGCATGCCTTGATTTAGTCTTTTCAAATAATGAAGACAGAATAACAAACAGAGGTCAGAAAGCCATTGGCAAACTCAGACCACAACATGGTCTCATTTTAAGTATTTTTTAAAATCCCAAAAGTAATGACTAAAGCTAAGGTTTACAATTTTAGAAAAGCAAACTATGAAGGTATGAAACAGAGACTAACAGAAGTAGATTGGAGTAAAATAGAGAAAACATCCACAGAAAAAGGATGGCTGTTTTTAAAAAATGTAATACTAGAGTCGCAAAACAATTACATCCCAAAAGTAGACAAATCTAAAACAAAATGGCCAAAATGGTTTAACCGACATTGCAATTATTCCTCTCAGGTCCTTTGTCGGACTGGGTCCGACATCATTATAGCAACGCAAAAAACGGGTTTCTAGTCGTTTTTTCTCCGGAAAAAGCCGTGAAAACCATTCAATTACCGAGTGGGAGCGACAGGAGCCGAAACAAGTCGGAAAAAAAAAAAAAAGGCGTATCACATGAATAGTCATATATGGCCCTGGTATCAGATAACCGGGCAGTCATAGTAAACAAGCTGGCTGAGTGCGTCAGCGCACAGAGACTATCATGGACATTTGCAGAGCTTTTTTCAGATTTATAGTAATAAAATAATGACTTTGATCGCAATATTGAGGAGTTTGGTGATAAAACGAGTGATCCGGAGATGATTGATCGGTATGTACGACTATTATTTTTATTATTATTTATTTCTTACATAGATGAAAGCGATCGCGAAAGAAAGGGTGTGGCGGGGCTGGAGAAGCCTAGTGAGTGCTTTGTTGATATGCAGGGCCATTTAAACCTGTTTGACTGTGGGAAAAAAATACATTTTAAACAGCGCGTCTAAAATTAACTGCGCGTGTGAAAATAAATTGGACATGATGCGCCTGACGCGCACTTAATAAATGGACTGCAAAGGGTTAATAGATCAATTAAAAAAAATATTCAGCGAAAAAAGGCACTTTACAGAGCGTTTAAAAGGGACCAAAAACAAAAAGTACACAGAAAGAGTACTTGGAACTGCAAACACAAGTCAAAAAGGAAGTTAGAAAGGCCAAGAGAGAGATAAAAATCAATATTGCTAAGAGGGCTAAAACCAATTCCAAAATGTTTTTCCAATATTATAACAGCAAGAGAACATTCAAAGAGGAGGTTAAATGTCTAAGAGAGACAAATGGCAAAATCATAGATGAAGAAAAAAAATAGCAAATATATTAAATTATTACTTTTCACAGGTTTTTACAAAGCAGGACACGGACAACATGCCCCACATGTCAACCTGTTCCTATCCAATTTTAAATAACTTTAGCATAACAGAGGCAGAAGTGTTAAAGGGACTAGGAGCTCTTAAAATAAACAAATCCCCTGGGCCGGATGAGAACCTCCAAATAGTACTCAAAGAAATGAAAGAAGTTATTTACAAACCGCTAACCAAGATCATGCAACAGTCTCTTGACACAGGGGTAGTACCGACAGACTGGAAAATAGCAAACGTAATACCGATCCACAAAAACGGAGACAAAACCGAACCAGGTAACTACAGACCAGTAAGCCTGACTTCTATTATATGTAAACTTATGGAAACTATAATAAGATCCAAAATGGAAAATTACCTATATGGTAACAATATCCAGGGAGACAGTCAGCATGGTTTTCGGAAAGGGAGATCGTGTCTAACTAACCTGCTTGACTTTTTTGAGGATGCAACATTGACAATGGATAATTGCAAAGCATACGACATGGTTTATTTAGATTTCCAGAAAGCTTTTGACAAAGTCCCACATAAAAGATTAATTCTCAAACTGAACGCAGTAGGGATTCAAGGAAATGCATGCACATGGATTAGGGAGTGGTTAACGTGTAGAAAACAGAAAGTACTGATTAGAGGAGAAACCTCAAAATGGAGCGAGGTAACCAGTGGTGTACCCCAGGGATCAGTATTAGGTCCTCTGCTATTCCTAATCTATATTAATGATTTAGATACTGGTATAGTAAGCAAACTTGTTAAATTTCCAGACGACACAAAAATAGGAGGGGTGGCAAACACTGTTGCAGCAGCAAAGGTCATTCAAAATGATCTAGACAACATTCAGAACTGGGCAGACACATGGCAAATGACATTTAATAGACAAAAGTGTAAGGTACTGCACGCAGGCAATAAAAATTTGCATTATAAATATCATATGGGAGATACTGAAATTGAATTAGGAATCTATGAAAAAGACCAAGGAGTTTGTTTATGTTGACTCAGAAATGTCTTCATCTAGACAATGTGGGGAAGCTATATTGTGAAAAGTGTTGAATTTAAATCAAGGGAAGTAATGTTAAAACTTTACAATGCATTAGTAAGACCTCATCTAGAATATTGTGTTCAGTTCTGGTCACCTCGCTACAAAAAGGATATTTGCTGCTCTAGAAAGAGTGGAAAGAAGTGCGACCAGAATTATCCCCGGTTTAAAAGGCATGTCGTATGCAGACAGGCTAAAAGAATTGAATCAATTCATTCTTGAACAAAGAAGACTACGCTGTGATCCGATTCAAGCATTCAAAATCCTAAAAGGTATTGACAATGTCGACCCAGGGGGCTTTTTCGACCTGTAAAAAGAAACAAGGGTCACAAATGGAGATTAGATAAAGGGTGATTCAGAATAGAAAATAGGAGGCACTTTTTTACACAGAGAATTGTGAGGGTCTGGAACCAACTCCCCAGTAATGTTGTTGAAGCCGACACCCTGGGATCCTTCAAGAAGCTGCTTGATGAGATTCTGGGATCAATAAGCTACTAACAACCAAAACAAGCAAGATGGGCCGAACGGCCTCTCGTTTGTAAACATTCTTATGTTCATTCATTATATATATATATATATATATATATATATATATATATATATATATATATATATATATATATATATATATATATATATATATATATAATATTTATATATATATATATATATACACATATATACATACATATATATATATATATATATATATATATATATATATATTACATACACACACACACACACTACCAGTCAAAAGTTTTAGAACAACTCCATTTTTCCAGTTTTTATTGAAATTTACGCAGTTTAATGTCTCAATGTACTAAAATTAAAGCATAGAACAAATAAACAATTGGAGATAAAAAATAAATCATGGAATCTTAACAAAATTTAATCTAAATTTTTGACTCAAAGTAGCCACCTTTTGCAGATATAACAGCCGAATACACTCGTGGCATTCTTTCTACATTGGAAATCAAATATTGTTCGGAAAGTTCTTCAACACCGTTGCAGAAGTTCCCACAAATGTGTTGCACTTGTAGGTTGCTTTGCTTTCACCCTTCTGTCCAGTTCATCCCAAACCAGCTCGATGGGGTTTAAGTCTGGAGACTGTGCTGGCCATTCCATGATTTGAAGCCTACCGTCTTGTTCTTTTCTTCTAAGGTAGTTCTGACATAGCCTGGAGGTATGTTTTGGGTCATTATCTTGCTGTAGGATGAACCCCTGACCAACTAGGCGTATACCAGAGGGTATTGCATGGCGCTGCAAAATGCTGTGGTAGCAGTTTTGGTTCAGGGTGCCACTCACTCTGTGCAAGTTGCTGACTCTGGATCCAGCAAAACAGCCCCAGACCATCACGCTTCCTCATCCATGTTTGACAGTTGGTGTCACACACTGAGGAACCATCCTTTCGCCTACTCAACGGCATACAAAAACCCTGTGTGATGAACCGAAGATTTCAAATTTTGATTCATCGGTCCATAAGACCTTCTTCCAGTCTTCAGTAGTCCACTGGCGGTGCTTCATGGCCCAGGCAAGCCTCTTTTTCTTGTTTTGCCATCTTAGCAATGGCTTTCTTACTGCCACTCGACCTGTCAAACCTGCAGCTCGAAGTCTTCTCTTCACAGTTGAAACTGAGACTTGCTTACTTCGACCAGTGTTAAGCTGTGCTTGAAGCGGTTGTCCTGTGAGCCGCCTATCACGCAAGCTGTTGACTCTCAGAAACTTGTCTTCTGATTCTGTTGTGGCTTTGGGTCTGCCAGACCTCTTCCTGTCAGAGTTTCCTCCAGTTTCCAAGTGCCTTTTGATGGTGTAGGAAACTGTACTCACGGACACCTTGGCTTTCTTTGCAATTTCTCTAAAGGAAAGACCTACACTTAAGGGTTATAATGGTCTGTCTTCCTTTGTTAATTGCCTTTTTCTCGCCATTATGACAGCAATATACTACTTCCTGCAGTACAATACTGTCCAAATAATGCTTAAGAGGGTGTAGTAACACAGTCTGTTCCAACACTGCTTTTATAGACAGAGGGTTTGTAAGTAATCAACAAAAGTTGGGACACCTGTAGGAATTGTTAGCATCAACTTTCAAGGCTTAATTTACTTCCATTGCTGCAGAACAGCTGTAAGTTGTTAACCCATTACTTGTTCCCTGAAAAAGGCCTTTTTGTATAACTCTGAAATGTACATTATTTTTCAGTTTTTGGTAACCTAAACTTTTTTTTTTTAACCTCTGGCAGTTTACCGCTTACCTTTGTACCATTTCAGGTTATTCACTGGACTTGAACTGCTTAAATTTAAATAAAAACTGGAAAAATGGGGGTGTTCTAAAACTTTTGACCGGTAGTGTGTGTATATATATGTGACATTCCACAGTAACAGAAATATGACACAATGGTTCCTGTGCTAAAATAAAATAAATATTTAAAAAAGAAAAAAAGTGCAACAATTGGTACTATTATGTGTCATATACATATGATTATATCTGACTTTTAATATCATTCTTATTGTTGTTTCAGCCAGGCTAAGTTACTCTGATGGTTCCTATTACTGTCCATAATATTGCCAAGCCTGCAGTTTGTCTTTAAATTAAGTCTATATAAAACATTTTACAATCAAGTTTGTGTGTTTAATTTACAGTGCAGTAGTACTGAACTCATGTTAAAGTTGCTTTAATTTAACTAGCAGTGATATAATTTTAGAAAATTATCTCAAAATTAATATGTTACTACGTAACAAGTGGTGTCCCAAAACGAAGATAAAAATTATATAATTTTAAAATTCAACTGTTATAATGAATGTACAGCAATACCAAATGAAACTATAGTAGCTACAGTACTACCATATATAGTTCAATTTCCATCGATGGTGCTTCTGTAGCATTGCTCGAGTATAATTTAAACATATAATGTTTGTGTCCCTCGGGTTCTGTTACGTGGCGATCACACAGCTGTTTGTTAAAATGCGGCAAACAACGTGTAATTCTTTGCAGCATTTTACAGCAGTTATTTCGCGCACAAAAACTACCTTTATGATAGCTAAGAGCTTTTTCTGGAGGGTCTGACGACATTAATCACAGGCGATTGGAGTGGTGTCTCCGAAGTTACGAGGTGACAATGTTATGTTCTCTTATTATTAAGTAGACGGTGATGAAATGTACACTTTATATGTACAAATGTACATATTATTTTAAGTAGTGATATCATAAACATGTGTGGGCCGTTTTGAATAAATTTACCACAGTCTATTAACATCTGGATCTTTTTTTAAAAACAAAAAGACACGATTGAGTTTAGCGTCTCCTTTACGTGCGACACTGTTTGTAGTGGGGATACAAAATGGAAGCAAATAAATGAAACACCTCACCTAACCTATAATACAGTATATCAAATACAATAATATTACAGCAAATACTGTACATTATAGTAAATATACTTAAAAACAAATCTGAATTATCATTGCTACCGTGTAGCCTACAAAAAGACACTGAATTGTGCGAGTTCAAAACTTATTTTTACACGTGGGTTCATGAATTCCTGATCATTTACATTTATATACTGGTGTACATTATAAGAGCTGGATAACTTGGTATTTTACTTTAATCACGTTTTTGCACATCAAATGTTTCATATATATATATATATATATATATATATATATATATATATATATATATATATATAATTTTTTTTTTTTTTTGCAACTCCACAGTACTATTTATTTTGCTTTCCACATAAATTAAGTGGTACTGTGGCGTTACAAACAGAATACAAAAAATCCCAATGCTTAGCACAAAGTTATTTTTTTCAATACATGACTTAAAGGTGGTAATGCTCAGCAGTTATTGCAGTATGTTCATTTTAAGCACTGCTTAAGTGAAAATTGTACTGTTTTTATTTTTCAGCAGCATGGGTTTGTGAATAAAACAAAAGATCTTCAAAGCGAGATTCAAGTCGAATAGAACCACTACATACTAAAGTGACTACCAATGCAGAAAGATGTAAAAATACAGGCAGAAAATCCTCAGTTATCAAAAGGAAAAAGCACTTAAGGCTCTTAAAAGCAGATTATATCGCCTCAATTTGAGTGAGGAAAAGAAAAAGCATGCAAATAAACTTACAAAATTGCGTATGAGAAAATACAGAGAACAGGTCAAACACAAAGCATCAGATCAGAAGGTAGATGTTCTAGAAGTGCCAAACACTAGAGGGAAAGAGTTGGAAAGGGAAAAACAGAGAAGAGTATGGAAAGAGAAAAAACAAGCACAGAGGGCAAAGTTAACTTCACAGAAAAAAGACGTATAAATGAAAAAAGAAGAGCAAAGTATGCAGAGAAAAAAGCAAAGCGAGATGAACAGAACCAGAAGAGCACATTTAGGAGAACTGATCCAAATTCTGCAAAACATAATCTTTGCAATCTTGAAAGTAGCTATGTAGAAGGCAGACTTGTAAAAACAAAGTACTATAGACTTCTTAAAGCTGCAGGTAAGAAATTGGGGATCACTTGGAAACTCCTCATTAATAAAGCAAGGAAGACCAGAAGAGATGCACTCTCCGCTGATGTTTTGTCAACAATAGAAGAGTTTTATGCATCACATGCCAACATGCTACCAGATAAGAAATCTGTGCGAAAGGACATAAAAGCAAAAGGGATTTTGCAAAGAACACTTAAGGAACTTTTAAAGAAGCTCAAGTCTCATTACAATATTCAGATAGGCTTTTCGAAATTCTGTTCTCTGCGTCCAACAAACCTGAAGCCTTCAAAAGACCAAAAGATATGTGCCTGCTTATGTGAATACTGTACAAATGTTCAGCTTAAGCTTGAAGCAGTCAACAAATTTGCCCAATCTAAAGGATATCTAGGTGCAAAAATTGCAGATGTATATAAGGCAGTTGAAGTCACGGTGTGCCCAAAATATGAGAAGAGGTTTTACAGCCGGGAATGTGTGGAAAGAAGCTGCAGTAAGTGTGGAATGGTAGGGCTAAAACAACATGTTAAGGATATTTAAGTTTGAAAATGACCGGGTCAAATGGCTCAAGTGGGAAACTGAGAAAACACAGAAAATGAAAGATGGAAAAGAAATTCAGTTACAGAAAAGGATCAAGGCAGAAAAGACAGGAAATATCAAGGAGCTTCTTGAAGAACTAGAAAAAGAAGTGAAACCTCTGGCTCTGCACCTTCATTGTGCTTCATGGCAAAGTGATGAATACAGAATTTTGAAGAACAAGTTACCTTCAAACTGGGTATTAATGGTTCTGGATTTTGCTGAGAACTCTGCATGCTTGGCCCAGGGTGAAATTCAGAGTGCACACTGGCACCACGAGTCTGCTACAGTGCATTCTATAGTAACACACTACAGCTGTGCTGTTTGTTTGGATCTTGTTACAGTCTGGTGGTCCTTGGTCAAGTCACATGGTCCTTTTGGAGACATTGCACATGCAGTTGAAGATTACGGATTTCCAGTGCAAAGGTGTTTTTTTGGTTCTCGACACGGAAAAGGTCCAGCAGATGGGGAAAGTGCGGTCATAAAACAAAGTGCTTCAGCTGCAGTAGCCACAAAGAAAGCCGTCATTGCAATGCCTATGATATGTTCCAGTTCTGCAGAGAGAACCTTTCAAAAGATGTAAGCAAAGACGATTGTAGCCATTTCAGATGGACTTTCTTTTGGGTTCCCATGGGGGACATATCCAGGAATAGGAATCGGTGTGGTGAAAGAGTCCTTCCAGGAACAAGACTTCTTCACAGCATTAGAGGCGTAAAGGAAAGTGGAGATGCCTGGTAGTGGAGAAAAATAATTTGTCTTGCTTTTGCCAATCCTGCATGGTTGGCAGTGGCCAATGTGACAACTGGCAACATGTCGATCCCTGGAAAAAGTTAATTTTATCCAAAGGTAGGCAGATGCACAGGTACACTGCTGAACCTCCACATCTTCATAGGCACCATGTTCAAGAGGCTCTGCTCAAGACTGCACAGATGAAAACTGCAAACGCTGTGCAAGATGCACAGATGAACACTGGACAAGAAATGTCATCAGGAACCTGGCTTTAATGGTGTGATTATAGTTTAAGTGCAAAAAATATTTTCCATCATATTTCTTTTGACAGTTTTTAATCACTTAATCTAATGTTGATGTCTCACTGCAACCTGAGGCAGAGGGTAAACATTTGTTCTTCATACAACATTCATTATTTGTTGCATTCTTTCGAAGGTTCAGCAGAGAAGACTTTGTTTTAGTTGACCTACCTGTGGATGAAAAATCTACAAAAACATTTGTAGCACAGTAAGGCTTCATTTGGTTCAGGTTAATTTCAGTTCAAGTTAGTATTTTTTAATCATTTCTTTTACCACGTTTTATTATGTTACAACTAACATTTATTTTAAAGTACTAAGTTCACAGTACTTTAACAAGAACCATGACTATGGTTCTACCATGACTTCATAAAAAAATATTTAACTACAAAACTAAGGTTACACAGCTCTTGTAAAATCATCTGACCTATTTCTAGTTTATTTTGGTTCAGGCCTTATATTTAATATAAATAATAATTTTTATTTAAATCATGGTAGAAGTTCTCATACAACTACACGTTAAATCTCACTTGTGAAAGCAGGTGTTTCCTTTACAATGACTTGTAAAATTTTGTATACTTTACATCACCTAAGATTAGATCCTATCTAGTACAGCGCTCAGTAATACTTTGAACATTAAATTATAGGTACAAGAGGTGGATGAGCAGATGAGGGAGGTAGGGCTGAAATATATGACTGCCTCTAGAGCTTACTACCGTTGGCCTGTAAAAGAAGACATTTCCTGGGAATCATGGAGTAGGATTCAAAAGATTCTTCAGCCACCTAACCTTGTGGTGGAAAAAAGTTCAAGCAGAATTCAAATGTACAATTTTTCTATGAAATACTATTGTTTAGAGTGAACTTTAAACAATTTGTTTTTATTTTGTGTCCCTGTTACACAGTGACATAAATTACTCAGAATTTCAAATTGCCTCAATTAATCCAATTTTAAGTTTAACCATCTAAAAAAAAATCATGAAATTTAAAGATGCATGTTTAACCTGCCAAATAATATATTAATAAAATGATGTTTCTTTAATTCATTGATTTTAGTTTTTATTTAGTAATAGGGAATTTAGTAATAGCTAGCCTTTATCCTTAAAAGTTATCTCAGAGAAAACCAAACAGTGTGACGCCAATCCTCCTGTATAAAAGTACAACAGATAGTGTTACTACATGGTACTTATTGTAAGAAATTATACTTGCTTGTTGGTTTTTAAAACATACTTGGTGTCCTTGTTACATGGTAACAAAGCTGGTGAGCCTCTTGATTTAGGGCTGCTCTACAGCAATGCAATGGTATACTATCTTTTCCCTCTGGATTCCAAGCCTCCAGGAGTTACTTATTTTAATTTTATATATATATATATATATATATATATATATATATATATATATATATATATATATATATATATATATATATATATATATATATATATATATATATATATTTTTTTTTTTTTAAAACAAATCAAGTAGAAGTGTAGAAATTAAAATATTCAGAAGTTTTTCAGAACATTAACTTACATATTTTAAATGAGCCAATATATAGAGGTAAGTCATTTATAAATTTTTTTAAAAAAAAAGGCAAATACAGGTGGGATGATTCTGTTATTGTAAAGGGGCTCTGATGTTGTCACGCGAAAAATCGTCCCCCCTGAACTTTTTTCATAGGCTATTTTATGAAAAAGTGCGGCAGTGGGCCGACATTTTACATAGGACATCATGGGTTATCGTCTGAAAAATGTCCATCTCCATCACCTAACAAATGGTCCCAATGATTAATACTGATTAATTTTTAGCCTTTATATGGTCTTACCAAAATACTATAGATAACTAAAAGAAACAGGTGTGATAACCGTTTCTACAGCCATCATCTTATCATTGTAACACAAATAAGACTGTTGAAGTTGAAACGTTTGTTTGCACACTGTTTCCATGATTTTCTGACTGAGTGCTTTATGTCCTGGATCTCTTAGCCTGCTGTGCCTCAGATGTCTAAATGCTTTAAATAACACTAAAGCGAAGTGGAAACTATTTTAAAGACAATTAAGATAGTAAGTTTACCTTTGGTATTATAGTAAATAAACGTAATACAATAATGGTAAACAATGTCCCAGATATTTTCTTATCTTTGTTAAACTGATTAAAGGCACAAGCAAAAATGGGTACTTGCTCAAAAGTAAGATTTAAAATGATTTTTGACAGATTCTATAGAAAACAAATACTTTTGTGGTACTGTAGTACTTTTTTAGTATGGCTTTATAAACCTTTGCAATGCTGGTCCTACTACAGAAGGTACTGATTCTGTGACTTGTGTTTCTTAATGAATCATTGTATTCTATATGGCACTTTTCATCTGAATTACTGCAGTAACCAAGCAGCAGCACAACCACATGGCTCAAGGACATGAAGCTGAAAACTCAATTTTACAATGTGTTTTATTCTGTAAGAAAATGTACTATTTTTCAGTTACTTTTGTAACTGTTGAACACCTAGACTATAATAAATTAATTTCACTCGAAGTTTTTCGCTATTGTTACCTTAAGACACTAACAAAATATTAAAAACAGAAGCCCTTTTTATTAAATGATAAAATGTAACATATACACTATATTATAACTCCTAGTATTCACTAGTTAAGGTGGACAGTTTGATTAACTTTCAATATGTGCAGTCGATTGCCTCTGCACCACATTTGTACACGTGTTTAAACGCTTTACTCAAACGTCTGCCCGTTCTGGGAGTTCGTTCTTTATTGCATCGATAATACTATAAAGGCAGCCGAATAATGGAACCATGACACATTGAACATGAAATGCAATTGAAAATGCATATTATTGAACAGTGCGTAAAAAAAAGGAATGATTTAGGCCCTTTTCAAGGTTTAATTGAATGTATGCATATAGCAGAAAATAAATCTTATTTATTGAAAAGGGACACGTTTATTAAATTCAAAAGGAAACCGATAAGAACTGAAAATATATAAGATGAGTATTTAGATATACAATAAACAATTGCCTGTGGCTGAGAGTTATGGGTCAAAACATTTGTATTCAAATACTTATTTTTTTCTATAATTATAATAATAATAATAATAATAATAATAATAATAATAATATTCCCCATGATGATGATGATGATGATGATATCAATTCTATTAAATGAAAAAAATAAACGTTTGGCAAATCGCAGCGATTACCAATTACTTCATTTTTTATAAACTTTATGCTCATACAGTTGCATGGTTTCCTGCAACTAAATAAATCATCAATAAATTAACACAACTGCAAACTAAAAGGCAGGTAAAACGAGAGGTAGGCTAGATGGGATGCAGTAGTGAAATACTTAAACCCTGCGTATCACATTCTGACGTGTTTCCAAATTAGCAGATCATTTTAGAATACATTTCACCACAACAAAGCTCGTTTTGTTGCATTTTGGGATAATTCTGTATTATGAAATACATCAAGTAACCTATTATATTTTGCAGTGGTATACCAACATCTGTACAAACAAACACACATATGCATTGCTTGTGTGTTATTATTATTATTATTATTATTATTTATTTCTTAGCAGACGCCCTTATCCAGGGCGACTTACAATGGTTACAAGATATCACATTATTTTTACATACAATTACCCATTTATACAGTTGGGTTTTTTTACTGGAGCAATCTAGGTAAAGTACCTTGCTCAAGGGTACGGCAGCAGTGTCCCTACCGGGGATTGAACCCACAACCCTCCGGTCAAGAGTCCAGAGCCCTAACCACTACTCCACACTGCTGCCCTGTGTTGTTGATTACTCAAAAAAAAAAAAAAAAAAAAAAACACACCACCACACACAACCATGACAACATAACTCCCCTACAAAATAATCGTTAATATCTTAAAAACCATAGCTGCACTAACGTTGGCTTCAACAGCACAAATCGAATGAGACATTTGGTTCAATTCCGTTATTGTAGGGGGGCTGAGTGACGTCACTCCCCTAAAAAAATATTGTTAATATCTCTGAAACAATAATAGCAAAAACGCTCGTTTCAACGGCACAAACGAATGAGGCAAGACTGGTTCAGTTCCGGTATCGTAGGGGGGCTGAGTGACGTCACTCCCCTAAAACAATAAATCGTTAATATCTTAAAACTATAGTGGCACAAACGTAGCACAAACGAATGATGTATGACTTAACGTGTGTGCTGTATGTAGGGGGGCCAACTTCACGGACCTCATAGATTGTTCCAAAAAAGCAACTTGGCCTCCTCATGGGACATGCAAATACGTTTTGCTAAAGACATTTTACTTGAACCACATAAAAAGTTAAAACAACCCAGATTAAACCTACACTGTGGCATCCTTTTCTTGAAAATGTAGTTGCACTCGAAGTACATTTTGTGACTATTACATTTGAATAGTACAGTACTTCAGAGGTGTTTATTATTGCACTGCTGTAGGAGGACAAAGAAGCTGTTGCTAGGCACAGACTGTTTTTAGGGTTACCTTTGGACCTCTAGCTCAAAGCAAAGGTATGTGGGGAAAATTGACCTGGATCTGGAAAGAGGCACAAGTATAAGTATTGCTTCCCACCATCAACATGAAGCCATGTCCACAATCACCCTGCGTGTAAAGATTAGCGGTGGCACCCCCTGACCCTCAGAGATGGGAAGATCAGAAGCCGACAGCTCTCTTACCTTGAGCGAGGGGAAGGTTGAGAGCTCATAGCCCCTCACCTTGAGAGACAGGAAGGCCCCGGACGAGTCGAAGGTCCCCATCTCCTCATCAGCATCCTCCAGGCACCACTCAGGCAGGCTGTCCTTCTCATCCTCCAGGCTGCCACTGGTGGAGCGCGCCCGGCGGTACCCGCGCTGCTCCTCCTCCCCTCGCGGCTCCAAGCCGAAGCGCCGCCGCTGCTCAGGGAGCTCTCTCCAGCCCGCTGACCGCGGCCCGTCTGTGGAGAGAGAGTCTGGGGTTAAAGGGGAGAGAGGGGCTGCTGGACTGCACTAGGGAATCCACAGGGACCACCACAAACTTTGGTCAAGTGAGCACTGTCCTGTGTGCAGTACAATAAGGCTCTGCCTTAAACTGAACATGTAAAATCTGTACCCAAATGTGTTGTGCTCATTTTTTTTTTTTTTTTTGTTATGTTCATGCCATCATGGTATTCCAAGTTTTTAAATAACTGGAGTAACTTCTTTTTTGAGTAACTGAAGCTTTAACCCTTTACGGTCCATTTATTCAGTGCGTGTCAGGCGCGTCAGGTCCAATTTATTTTCACAAGCGCAGTTTACTTTAGACGTGCTGTTTTAAGTGGGTTTTTTTTCACAGTAAAACAGGTTTAAAAGGCACTGCATATCAACAGGACACTCAGTACTGCATCTCCAGCCCCGCCCCACCCCTTGTTCGCTGTATTTTTTACATACCGCGTAATAGTACATACCGATAAATCTCTTGATCACTCGTTTTATCACCAAACTCCTCAATAATGCGATCCATGTCGTTATTTTATTACTATAACATCTAAAAAAAGCTCTGCAAATGTCTGTGATGTTCTTTGAGCACTGGATGCGGAAGCAGCTATCTTGTTTGTTTATGTCCGTGTTATCTATGTGGTGTCGGGTCTATCGGTATTCATGAGATACGCCCCCTTTTTTTTTTCCGGCTTCTCTCGGCTCCTATCAGTTTCACTCGGCCATTGAATGGTTTTCTCGGCTTTTTCTGAAGAAAAACCACTAGAGACCTTTTTTTGCATCTTTTTGATGATGTCGGACAGGGTCCGTCCGACATTGGACCCGAAAGAGAAAATTGTGATGTCAGACCAGGTCCGACATAAGACAGCAAAGGGTTAAGGTATAGGAGAAAATTGTTATTTTTTTCAATGCTGTGCCTCACAACCTGGGTGAGGCTTCATTATTGGGTTTCTAAACAGCTACACCTGCTTTGGGGGCATACTCTCTGAGCAATATATTATACAAATAGATCGCTATTAAAATGAAAATGCATCTCACAGCTGGATTTTCTCTTTTACAGGTCTGTTGGAACTGTAAGGGCCCAGTTCGATGGATTTGGTAGGTATAGCAGCTAGTGGAAGAAATTAGTATGCAGTCTCTGAAACCAATCTAAATTAAAGCAGTGGCTTTGAAACTATTCAGACAGTTAACTTTAGTTTCAATACCCATTGTTCAATATATTTAGGGCTCTTCGTTTTCAGTTTTAATTTATCATGCGATGTCCCTTTAAAAAGTTATTTTGAGCCGATTCCGTTTCTTAATTAAACTCTTGGGGAAAGTGTTTTCTCCTGTAACTTGAATGAGACGATTCTATTTTTAATTCAAATCGAACACAAAAGGCAAGTGACGCGGGCGGAACATGATACTGCAATTACACATTATATTTCATAAATCATTTGTAATATTATTACAAAAGCAAAAGAGAAAAAAAAGCTGATTCAATATCAATCGTTGTTTTCCTACCGTCAAACAGCGAAGGAATTTTTCGAATCTGTCATTTCACCGCTGAGATATCCCCTTGGCAATGTGACTTGTATCACATGCTTCTAAAACAGCTGCAATCGACTAGCTGTGCGTTTTTCTGCTCTGGTCTTACAGCTGTCTGTTGATGGTGAAACCTCCCTGATTACGTTGTAGGGGAGGTCACAAGCTGTCCAATGATACCTTGACTTTGTTTGTAGCCCAATCCATTACAGAGTAATCGATCTGCGCAGTAAACATACCCCTATCTATTGCAACCGAGTGCGCAGCGTCACGCACAACGGATCACGGTTTTATAACATTTTCTGATCATTTTTCAATTTATAAAATTTGTAAAATCGAACAAAATGTCGAGCAGTGTTCCAAAGCATCCTAAACAAAGTAGATTCAGTCTTTCTAAAGTTTTGGAAGAGATGGATAGGAGTGAAAGTGATTGCGAAAATTATCAACTTCCTGGTTTGGAGAGTGCTGATTCAGTGTCTGAAGCAGCATTGAAGATGGATTGGATCCTCTTCAGGATTTGTAAGTATAATGGATCCACACTATATATTATTATTATTATTATTATTATTTTTATATATTTTTTTATTTTTATTTTTTTATTTTATTATTATTATTATTATTATGCATAATTTTCAATATACATTTTTTATTGTAAGTATGTAATTAGAAAATGCAACCATTTGACTCTCAAGGGACACATAGAAATAACGTTTTTTTAATAATTTTTTAGCAACACCATGTCTCAACTGTGCTGTGCTGCTCTATACAGTCTCTGATCTTTACATGCAATAAAAGTTGCAAGAAATAATTGTTGCTTCCTGACCGTTTTTATTATTTTCTCATTGATGTTCACTGATTTATTGCATGAGAGTGTTTAGCAAACTTTTTTTATATATATAATTCCATGATTACAAGGCGTGGTGTTACTCACCTAGAAACAGTGTAGGTTTTCTTATCCTTTCAAGATAAGCTGTCTGCCTCCCCCAACAGTCACTCACCCAGTTCCTTTGTTTGCCACATGTCAATCAAAGTAAAGATGAAAGGAACTGAGGTGTTTTTAGTCTGGCAGCTTGATTTGAGAGCAGCCAAGTTCTCTGCAATCTCATTATTATTAGTATTATTATTGTAGACATTTGGCAGACACCTTTATCCAATAATCAATGTTCACCTCTCAGCAGTGCAAATACTGTGCTTGAATCTGTTGCTCATTGATACTGATAATGGAAATGTTATTCTAATTTTCAATTCATTTCACTTTTTATTTTCAGTGAGGACACTGAAGAAAACCCCCCTCAACAAGTGAGAGTTTTGATGTTTCTCAGCAGAAAAGGCATACTCATCATGGATACATTTCGGGCACCCCAAAGCTCTCCAAAAAGGCCACCTTTTGAATGAAATATTGGACAAAAAAAAAGGGGGGGGGATTACAAAATCTAATTCATGTGGCAATGGATAGCATGTGAGGTGCCAGAAGTTCACATCCCTTTTAGAACTTGCTCAAGAAACTAGTGTATCACTGGACATAAAGATTTACACAATGTTCATTTTTGGAGAGGTTTGGAGAGGTTTGGGGACGCTTTGTAAAAACTCCTGTAGAATTTGATCCCTTTATTCAAATAGTTCCAAATTTTTACCCAGTATAGTAGACATGTTGGTGAAGCACTGGAAAAATCTGGCTCTTTTCATATGCTACAAGTTGAAAAAATGACTATAGAACATAAAATGAAAAGCGTTTGTTGTTTTTTTATGTATTTTTTCTGGATATCTCCTTCCAGTGTGGTACTGAGTAAGACTTATCACACCTGTGGTTTTATTCGGTTTTATTCTTGATGTCCAAGGGGTTACCTTGAATTCAAGCCCTGAACCATGCCTGTGCTGTCTATACTTTGGAAGATCTGGTGATTTATTTAAGGGCACAGCCCCCCAGGCGGAAATTGTCTGTGAGGGGCTGGGGTTTTGAGAGGTTAAAATCCTAACGAGTTGTTGCAAAAATGTTATAACCTGTTTTGTAAATAGTTCTCTTAATTACGATTTAATTAAATCCATTTAACTTAATTCTCTTTCTGTTCGGTTTGAATGAAATAAGGAGCTGCCTTTTTTAACATCAATGAAACAGAATCTCATTCAAGTTGCAGGAGAAAAAACAAAAAGGATCTTGTTCCACAATCAACACTTTTCTAAGAGTTTAATTAAGAAACAGAGTCGGCTCAAAATAAAATAAAAATAAAGGGATATCACATGATCAAAAACAAAAACCAAAAATCAAGAGCCCTAAATATATTACCGAACGATGTGTACACAGATGAAAATGAAAATGTCATGTAATGTTGTTGAAGCTGACACCCTGGGATCCTTCAAGCAGCTGCTTGATAAGATTCTGGGATCAATAAGCTACTAACAACCAAACGAGCAAGATGGGCTGAATGGCCTCCTCTCGTTTGTAAACTATGTTCTTATGAAAATTTGGTAGCAGGCCTCCTCGCACTCACCGCTCTGCTCCTCCAGAGTCATTCTCCAGTTCTCACCGCTCTGCTCCTCCAGTTCACTCACTGCTCTGCTCCTCCAGTTCTCACTCACCGCTCTGCTGCTCCAGAGTCATTCTCCAGTTTTCACCGCTCTACTCCTCCAGACATTCTCCATTTCTCACTCACCGCTCTACTCCTCCAGACATTCTCCAGTTCTCACTCACCGCTCTGCTGCTCCAGAGTCATTCTCCAGTTCTCACTGCTCTACTCCTCCAGACATTCTCCAGTTCTCACTCACCGCTCTGCTCCTCCAGTTTTCACTCACCGCTCTGCTCCTCCCGAGACATCCTCCAGTTCTCACTTTCCGAGCGCGTGAACTCGTGCTTCCGGGCCACTGCTGCCGCCGCACCGCCCTCTTCGTAATTTGATCTAACTGAAAAACAAACAAAAAAATAAATAAACTTTGTATTATCTACTACAAACACGCATTTAATAGTGCTAAACTTAGAAAAACTAAAAGAAACTTAAATTCAATGACAAACGTAACTACAGGTCTCTCAATGTCTTCAAGACAAGTGGTGGTTTCTAAAAAAAAAAAAAAAAGTCAATGTGCTTTTCCACTTTATTTCAAAAAAGTTCCGAATTTAAAACAAACAAAAAAAAAAGGAAGTGGCTTTTTAGTACCATCAATCTATAATTAAGTACGGTTAAGTGAAACAGTTTTATGCAATTAATCTGAAACAGATAAATTCAATGTTAAAATAAAAATGCTTTAGAATGTATTTGAATTATTCAGTATCAGCAGCCAATCGGCTTCCAGCTCTAGCGGTCATTAAATGGACAGTAGAGCATCACCTGTGAATCAAATTTAAAAATCTATCTGCTCAAGTGCCGGCTTTTTCATTTTGACTTGGAGCAAATACTAACCAAAAAGACAATTGGTCCAAATGTATTTTATTATCCACCAAAACCAGCTAATCAATACTTCGCACAGATGAAAGAAACCAATCTGTACCCGTAATGACAAATAATTACAGGTTCAAGGTAACCAAAGTGGTCAAGGTTTTAAAGTGTTTTTTTTTTTTTTTTGAGAAATTGTTTAATAGAGATAGTGCCCTCTTGATGAAGGCTCTACCCTATGGTAGTTGACCTCTTTCATTATTGTCTTCGGCTCAGGACGCATAACTCCAATCACGGTTTTACGACCTGTTTCAGCAGGGCAGCAGTGTGGAGTAGTGGTTAGGGCTCTGGACTCTTGACCGGAGGGTCGTGGGTTCAATCCCAGGTGGGGGGACACTGCTGCTGTACCCTTGAGCAAGGTACTGTACCTAGATTGCTCCAGTTGTATAAATGAGTAATTGTATGTAAAAAATAATGTAATTGTATGTAAAAATAATGAGATATCTTGTAAAAATTGTAAGGTCGCCCCGGATAAGGGTGTCTGGTAAGAAATAAATAAATAATAATATACTTCAATTAGCACAATCGCTTAAATACAGAATCAGAATGTGTGAGTGTACCACACTGACTGCAAAGATTGGAGTGCAATCAAACAGCAGTGCAACAATTCAGGTTATTCTATTAGACCCTCATGGCCACCACATACACACACACTAACCCCTTGTCTTGGGTGCTATATATAGATTATATACTAGTGTGATAAGGGTAATGAGAACCGCAGCAGTGTGCTCCCGTGGCTTACTTTTGAGCAAGATCGCCAAGGAGTGGCTGTTCTGCAAAACACTGGCAGGGTTTCAATCATCATAGAGAAACCGGTTTATATGAGGGGTTAAGAAACTTCTTCTAGAAATAGTGCACGTATACAAAAGATGAAAGTAACATCAATAATGCGAATTTGGAAAAATGTAATTAAATGACAAAAGATTGGCATTGGTCACTCAGTTTTACGTTAATGTCTTAAAGACAAGAAAGCAGGGTCTTGAAAAGCACCAAGACAACTTGGGGTAAACTGGCTTCCAACATCTTAATCAACTGATCCAAAAGCACAACGCGCAGTCAATGTGTTGTACAACAACTAGAGAACCCCGCCCTGAGGGAGGAAACCAAAGAGCAACAGCAAGAGGACAATGCAAATATTAAAACAAAAAAGTATGCAGAACCAAAAAAGTCGGAAATCACGGTTATGCTTTAACCTGAAAATGTACAAGATCTAATAGCTACATTCTACAGACCGCAAAACAAAACCTTCTTGACAAGTCCTCGCACTACCACAGAGCAGCCTTGAATGATGGCTTTCAACCAACATCCACTTATGATGGTCAGTGAGAGAGGCCACAAGCAACGCTCCTGGTGGCTCTGTGCTCGAGCGCAGCAGTGCACAGCTTCTTCAGTGTTAAGGTGAAGGGTTCATACACTTTCGAGTTCTGTACAGTTGTTTTCGGGAATGCTGGTAATGAAGCAGCGGCTAATGCTTTCCAAAGGAATCTGACAGGACTCTTAGTACGGCAGCTGTAATTGGCCACCTGCAGGGAAAAGTGACCAATCCAATCAGCCTCGGAGAGAAGCTGCAGTTTGGAAGAGGCCAGCGGCGAGCTCAAACCAGCACGGACAGAGACGCAGCAGTAGAACCAGGGGACGCTCTGTGTGCACCCTCGAGGAAACATCAAACCAGCACGGACATAGACGCAGCAGCAGACCCAGGGGCCGCTCTGTGTGCACCCTCGAGGAAACATCAGGCTCACTTTCTCTCTGGACACATCATCACTTGGGTGAAACTGCACCACTTAAAATCAGAAGAAACCGCCTCACTCCCCCAAACCCCTACGGCTGGTAAGTTACCAACAGAACAATTGGGATGGGCAGGTAAGTGTATGTGCAGCCTGTAATAGGATGTGGAGGCATTAACAGCCAAGAGGATCACCTGCTTAACAGACCATTTCTTCAGTAAGTTGTAGTTTACTGTACCCATCATTATTCTTTAAAATCAATCAAAAGTTGTAGCTTATACTTTCCAAAGATTACACTTACCTAGGAAGGAAATCAAACAACAGGATAACCACTACTGGTTGGTCCTGTTGTGTATTTCTTTCTTTCTTTCTTTTATAGTTATGGGCTAGAAAGAAACTCAGTCATGAGTAAGGCAGGGTCTTTTGATAGACACTGTCAAAATGTTCAGTCTGATTGAATTACTGAATACAATGTTTTACTGAAAATGTATCGGTTTAAAACAGTAAACATTTGCAAAGTATTCTAATGAATCTAGTCATGCACTACAGAAAAAAATGAGGGAATGCAACGGGTTAACCCTTAAATCAGGTATATTCACATGCATCAATTAATAGACTGCACCTCTAAAGTTGCAGTCCATCAAATTGAGGGCCTTGGACAAAGGCAAACAGCCAGAGTTCGGTTCAGAGTTCAGAGTTCCCCTTTGGATGGACTTCTATGCCAAATCAGCCTATCCAATCTACACTGCCAGAAACATTCGTACTTTCAAAAGTGTTTTCCTTAAATAAACTGTAGAAAATCAGTATTAAAATACTCATTCTAATCTGGTTCCTACTGTTTAAACGTTTTCTATGGTATGAAGGAGAGAGATTTTTGGAGCCAGATCCAATTGTACTTGTGATTACTTGCAGAACATAGCTCACTATTTTTAGGTATCTGCTCAGCTGTCAATGTCATGATCCACATGTGCAGTTTGTACAGAATAGCATACCACAAGACATGTCCATGCAGTTTCAGGAGAACAAGAGAAGCAAACATCATCTCCAGAGCAGGTGACTAGAACGTAGTTAGAGGATTTGGCCGTACGTAACCTTTAATTAAATTGAGGCCAGTTGTTCAGAAGATAGTCTATTACACAATGCTATCAAAAAGGACAGAACTTCAACAAAACTACATTCTGATACTCGCACTACAAAAGCTGAACAATTTTCTATCTGACAGAGTGCCCAGTTTTTATTTGATCTGCTAGCTTTCTGTGTTTGCAAGTTAGTGCGGTACTGCAATTGTACAAACGAGAACACATTCTCAAACAGCAGAGTTCCACATTCGACTGGGAGAAGGGATTCGGTTTCCAAAGCCTGAAAACCTCTGGGATCGAACATGAACTAGGCTCACGAGACAGAACCATTTTAATGCACTGCCTTGCTGTGGAGCAAAGGCTGAATTTGCAAGAGTGGCAAGAAACAAGCTAAAAACATACAGTAGTCCAGGGCTCTACATTTAGATTTTTTACTACTGGCCCCTTGGGCCACTGAGGTAGTTAATTTAACTACCTCAGTGGCCCAAGGGGCCAGTAGTTGAATTAACAAGTTAATACCACAGTAACGTATTAGGTTGTGTGTTGGCACCTTTCAAAAATAAAATAAATAATCTTATGGATTATTTGTTTAACCATTCTGATTATGTGTATACCATGTGTTTAAATGGTAATAGCTGATCAATTTTTTTAAAATCTGGCTTTCGTACATTTAACATGATGACAATATAAAAATAAAAAAGAGTTATCTGGAATAAATTCACCCGATGTTTAATTTTTAAACTATTATTGTGTTATTTTATATACTGTTATTTTTGGCTTCAGAGTTGCTATGGTGTCAGTAAAATTAAAAGAAAAAAAAACTCTGTTTTTCACTGTGGAAATCTGGTAATCCTAAACTACATGGACAGTGCGAGAAACTGAAGTTCTGGTAGAAATCTTGGTCAGACACCAAAATCTTGCCGAACTTGACAAACTCACAAAATAGTAAAACATATCCAATCTTTTCTCAAATTACTTTGTTTAATGCTGACAGTAGGAGAACCATGCAGCATTGCGTAAACTGCATTCTCCTACAGTTGGCATTAAAGAAATGCATCCATTAAAATTAGCAAAGTGCTCCCCCAGTGCTTTCTTCCACAGCAATATGCAAGAATCTAAAACATGCTATATTAAACACCGGAGCAATACATCAATAGCTGCCATCTTTTAATATGCCTTGCAGGATATTGTAAACATCCGGTTCACACACACCATATAAAACAAGCCAAGTGCACTTGCAAACTGCATTGTGAACACAAACGAACTTGGTCCTGAAAGAAAAAAAAAAAAACTGCCATGTCGAGGTAACTAGTATTACCAACAGCACTTCAGTACGTAGTCTCAGATGCTAACTGTACAACAAATACGACGTGCGGCGGGAAAGTTCGGACAAGTTCAATTATGCCGTTAGAGGGGGGGTGAGTACGTTTTTAAAAATGGGTTTGTAAATTCGGTTTTCAGCTTTTTGGCACACTGACCCATTTTCCTGCGCTCATGAAATGGAAGCCATGTGCACTATACTAAATACATTATACAGGTTACCTATGGTGCTTCATAACTACCAGCCAAACTGCGATCTCTACCGGCCCTGGGCTGCCAGGCCATGGTTAATGTTGAACCCTGGCAGTGCTAAAGCAGTTTCTATCTGGAATGTGGGGTTAGGGTGAACAATCCTGAGAAAATAAAAGCCCATGCTATCTGCATTCACTGCCTCATGACCTCACGCATAAAGGCTTCCAATTTCCCTTGGAGGCTTGTTCCCTCAGGAACCAGCAGATGCACTCCATGTGATGAAGCCTGTGATCTCAAACAGAGGATAATTCTGAAAGCTATGTCATTCTTTGCAACCTTTTACAAATAGCACAAATAAAGCCCTTTATCCTTTTAACGATTCATCTCCCCAAAATAGCAGTATTAATTCGGTTTTGTTATCCAAGGTAAACTGCAGTTTTTTCTCATGGGATTGAGGCTTCATTCCAATTTGCTTTAGGCAGGCCAACAAGAAGAAAAAAAAAGAAAATGCAATATGATAAATGCAGACATTATCTGAAGATTGACTAAGAAAATTAAGAATAATCTCATAAAATATTGAAAACGAGAACCAGGTCTTGCCTCACGCCAAATAAGTAATCTGAATATACTACTAAAAACACAATCATTTACAAGGTGAAACGTATCACATATACCTACAAGACAGCAGAGTATTCAAATGAAATTAATGCTTCTGGGCTCCCGAGTGGCGCATCCACTGGATGCGCACTATAGTCTGGACGTCGCGAGTTCAAGTCCAGGCTATTCCACAGCCGACCGTGGACGGGAGCTCCCAGGGGTCGGCGCTCAATTGGCCGAGCGTCGCCCGGGGGAGGGAGGGTTAGGTCGGCCAGGGTGTCCTCGGCTCACCGCGTACCAGCGACCCCTGTAGTCTGGCCAGGAGCCTGTGGGCTTGCCTGTAAGCTGCCCGAGAGCTCCGTTGTCCTCCGACGCTGTAGCTCTTGGGTGGCTGCATGGTGAGTCTGCAGTGTGATAAAAAGTGGGCGGCTGACGGCACACACTTCGGAGGACAGTGTGTGTTCGTCTTCACCCTCCCGAGTCAGCGCAGGGGTGGTAGCGGTGAGCTGAGCTTAAAAAATAATTGGCCGTTTTAAATTGGGAGAAAATGAAAATAATTGGCAACGACTAAATTTATATTAAAAAAAAAAAAAAAAAATGTAATGCTTCTGCACTGAGAAGGTACCCCAGCTGAGCTGTCAATCTGAATCACTTGCGAGAGGTTCCCAGGACTTTGAACCAGATGATACAAAGAACAGTTAAAGAGAAGCAAAAACGTAAGTGTGACATATGCACTCATCCATTTAGTCCAGTTTAAAAAATAATAAAAAAAATGCAAGCAGCACATGAAGATTCCCCCCCCCCCCCCCCATAGCACAAAGCAGCAGATATTACCTTCATGTGGTAACCCCCCCCCCAGTTCTTTAAATGCAATGGCAGCATTGCTGCTGCTCCACAGGAACTGAAACAGTGCTCTGTTGTGCTTCATCCCTCGGAGGCTCAGAGTAAATGAATGACTTATTAACAGCAACCCCCCCACCAACCACACATTTATAAGCTGGCTTCTCTTCCCCTTGCAGGTTGCAAGCTATTGGGACTTGGGAGCAGCTGCAGACTGTCTGCTGAAATTCACACTAGTGCCAGAAGTGAACCACCACAACACTTTAATGCAAAGGACAGCAGCAGGAGGTAAGATACAGTTCTTATGGTAGTGGCAGAACAGCTTAACAACTGCTATCAAAATATGAACGATCTTTACTATCACTGATCAGAAATAGGAAGTACAAAAAAAAATTGTTAAAGAGGAGTATCGGTCAGCATCACAAAGAAAGGAGGCCAACAGCTCTTTATGACTAAAATGCACTACAGTAACAGTGTAACAAATTAGGAATAAAACAAGCATGCTATCTGACTGCACTACTATACGACAAGCTATCCGACTGCATGACAAGCATTCCAAGCTATCTGTGTATTTCATCATACTGGGATCTGCTGAACTGTTTCTTATGTCCTTTACTCATTTTATACGCTGTCCTAACACAAGTGCTTTGAGAGTACAATGCACTGCACTTCATGGCATCCAAGGCTTCCATGGGTCATAACTGGTAACTGATCACACCATTTTGTGTAATCAGTTCCTGAGCTCAGCTATTGTTATGGTGGCACAGTAAACTTTATGTTTTCTTTGTAGAACAGGGGAATAAAAACACAACTGTGTTTGTGCATGAAAAGCATAATTTTGCTAATATAGAAAATATGCTCCTAATGGTAAAACTATCACAATTTCCTCCCCAAAGAAAATCGACAGACCATTATAAACTGTAAAACATCAGATACATAGTATTTTAATAGACAAAATGTTCCAGCAAGTGTATTTTGTCTTGACAGAGCGTGTGGTTATCACGTTTAAAGCCTTTCAACTCTGGTTTCAGATCACAAGCTGCCAGCCACGGGCACCCGAGATGAGGAGGCGGTCAGGAGAGCTTCTTCCCCTCTGATGACTCCAAGGCGCCAGCGGCTGGTCACCAAAGATGGGCACTGCACCCTGCGGAGTGGCAGCCAGCGCGGCTCCCCTGCCAAAGGGCTGCTCTACCTGCGTGACATCTGGAGTACCCTGGTGGACCTGCGCTGGCGCTGGGTTATGCTGGCCTTCTGCACCTCCTTCCTGGCCCACTGGCTCCTGTTTGCCTGCCTATGGTACCTGCTGGCCCACCTGAACGGGGACCTGGAAGTGGACCACGACCACCCCCCACCCAACCACACCGTGTGCGTCAAGTACATCACCAGCTTCACAGCCGCCTTCTCCTTCTCCCTGGAGACCCAACTCACCATCGGCTACGGCACCATGTTCCCCAGCGGGGACTGCCCCAGCGCCATTGCCCTGCTGGCTGTGCAGATGCTCCTGGGGCTCATGCTGGAGGCCTTCATTACAGGTACACAGCCAGCGGCAGGTTCAGTTCTCTCCTTTGTCGCATTTCTAGTTTTCTGCTAAAAGGCTATTAACCATTGAAGTTGAACCTTTCTACTAAAGCTTTATTTAAAAAATAAACTCTATCCAGGTTTGTTCTCTATTCAGGTTTGAGATTATATCAAGACAGGAAACCTTAATCCCAACACCACTTCACTATGAAACACTGACTTATTAAAACACGGTTACTTTGCTACGCAGTACTTAAATCAAGGCTATGAAAGCAAACATTATTAGCATGTACAGTTTTGTTAGAAAAAACAAACAAACACGACTTCCTCAAAACCTTTGTCCAATTTTAAAATCAATTATTTTTTTCTATTCCTACTAATATCATGACATTAGTCAGTCAAAAAGCAAATGATTTTCAAAATTGGCTATCAATAGGTTATTTTCTTTATATGGTGAATAGTAACAATCTGTTTTCATTCTCGACTTCCAGGTGCCTTTGTAGCCAAGATCTCCAGACCCAAGCAGCGGGCAAGCACCATCAAGTTCAGCTCCTCAGCTGTAGTGGGGCACCACGAGGGGGAGACCTGCCTCATGTTCCGCGCAGCCAACATGCGTGCGAGTCCGCTGACCGGTGTGCGAGCAAGCGGCGTGCTATACCAGGAGCGCGACAAGCAGACGCTGCACCAGACCGGGGTAGAGTTCCACCTGGACCGGCTGGGGGGGAGCGAGTGCCCCTTCTTCATCTTCCCTCTCACCTTCTACCACCCCCTCAACCGCTACAGCCCCCTCTTCCCCGTCCTGCAGGAGGGCAGCCTGGCACACTTCGAGCTGGTGGTCTTCCTGTCTGCAGCCCAGGAGGGCACGGGCGAGTCTTGTCAGAAGAGGACTTCCTACACGCAGGCCGAGATCAAGATGCACCACAGCTTTGCACCCTTCCTGGAGCTGGGTGCGCAGGGCTGCTACACCGTAAACATGAGCAACTTCGACACGGTGCTTCCAGATGGCTCACTTTCAAAAGGAGATGGGGAGAATGACTTTGCTGTTCAAATCAATGGAGATCATGCAGAGACATCTGCAGGTAATGACTGAGTGTGGGAATAGAGGAGGGGAAGTGGGGTCAACCTTAAAAATAGCTTTGTTTCTGATAACCCAGCCCTATGGAATTTATACAAAATTTAAAATAACCTGTAGGAAACTTCTTTAGACCCAAAAATGTTACGCATGCGTGCTCCAGGCTGAATGTGGAGAAATGGCAGTTGTTTTCACTGTCAGTTGTAGAAAAAGAAAAACATCATCATCATGTCCTGTATAATATCAGCTTTTTTTTCAGGTCACACAAAGGCAAAAATGTTTTGCAATCTGTCTGTTTTTATCTACCTCTTAACTTTTTATATTTTAGTTTGAGCGCAGGCTCTATTTAAAAGCTTCTGTTAGGTCCTAATATAATTTTTTTGCTAAAGATAAAAGAATCTTGTAGCCTACACATGCTAATGACAATTGTGTTTCTTCATTAAGTTTATTCAAAGCCTCCTGTCTAGCTTGTTAGAGACTAACAATGAGTGGTATGGTATGTATAGGGTTTGTTTTATATTAATAAAAAACAAACTTGAATATACCGTGTTTGTATTTTTAGCAGTATTAGCAATAAAAAGTATGTATGTGTCTGCAAGCATACGTGAATTTTTTTTATCCCATGATATGGAAATTATTACCGATATCATATCGAAATTGGTGCCCACCCCTAAATTTCATTGTTAGTCTCGTAGGCTAATTTTTATTCTATATTATATATATATATATATATATATATATATATATATATATATATATATATATATATATATATATATATACACACACACATATATATATATATATATATATATATATATATATATATATATATATATATATAAATATACACACACACACACACACACACACACACACATACACACACACACACACAAAGTAGATGCCACTTAACAACCTCACGTCAAAGTTGTCATTAACCGAAAGTTGCCAATAAGTAAAAAGCCCCCACCCGCTTAAGTGTTGCTAATAACCGGCATCTACTAGAACCTTTTTTTTTTTTTTAGGGTTAATACTGTTGTATTATAATTTTGTACCTTCACAACACGTTTAATGAAAATATTTTGTACAATTAGATTGTGTTCAATATGTCCAGAGTATTACAAACTAACATTCTGTAAAACGAGCAGTGTTATTAAGATCAGTCAAAATACAAAAGTAGAACTGATTTCAAATATATGCACAAACTGCTATTTTGAAAACAACCCTACCTACCATCTGTTCCCACCCCCCCATTATCAGAAACTGACATTAAGATTGGCTAGAGAAAGAAAGCGAGAAAAAGAGAGAAAGAAAGAAAGAAAAGAAAGAACAAAAGATAGAAAGAACGAGAGAAAGAAAGAGAAAAACAAAAGATAGAAAGAACGTGAGAAAGAGAATGAGAAAAAAAGAGAACGAGTGAGAAAGAGAACGAGAGAAAGAAAGAACGAGAGAAAGAGAGAATGAGAGAGAGAACGAACGAACGGAGAGCTAGCTCTTCCAGATCATGCTATCCTGTATATGGTAGGCCAACCAAGCCCACCAGTACGATTCTCACCAAGCAGGTTTCCCTTCAAGTTTGTCATCCTGAAAGTTAGAGGGGGCTTCTGGGGTGCTGAAGATTTAAGGACAGTAGCAACAGAAAAATGAAGACAGACAGAGAGAGCAGACTTACCGGGATTGAGTTGAAAGTGCGCTGGAGCAACATCTAAGGGTCCACATGAAAAACAAACACACAAAACACAGTATCAAACCAGTTGCCTTGAAGATGAATGTCTGCCAGATAATCACTGAACTGCTGACACCAATTCTAAAATAAATAAATCAAAAGCTTGGTTACAAAAACAGGCCTACAGAAAGCCCAGAGTGACCTTTGCCTCTGTATTTGTTTGACAGTGAGAATGTATCACTGACTTGATAACTAATCGCTTGTTAAAAGCGTGATTGCCAATGATTTAAAATCCAATCTCTTGCCTCTTCTTGGCATTAGCCAGTTAAGATTAGATTACTAAGTTTTTTTTTTTAAATCTACAGTGCTAATGCTGTCATTGCAGAGGTAAAACCATTTTAGTTAAAGCCTTGGTTAACACATTTATGGGAGATCAATTTTATTCCACTTTATATTATTATAAAATTCACATTATGTTAAGGTTTTTTTGTATTTAAGACATTACACCATTTCCAAATTTTGCTTGAAAAGTATCTTGCTTCAATGTCCAATCTCCAAGACACAAATGAGCAGTGTATTTGTATTAGGATTTTATTTTTGTTATACATACAGGGCCATGTAGACACAGTAAACACCTAAAAGTGAAATAATGTAACATTGATATCAATGAGGACAGAACAAAATCTGTATTATGAATATCATGGTTAGAACAGTGTATCAAGATTTGAAAGGACCCATTCTCATGATGGAACAGTGTATGTCATTTACAATAATAATAAACCTAGTTAGGTAACTAGCTGGGTTACTGCGTCTTTAAACTCTTAAATTCTAGTGCTTTCGTCACCAGCACAGACTTTACAACCTGTCTTGTAAACGAAAGAAATGGGCATCCTTCACTTCACTGCTACTCAATTTTTGTACTGCAAAACTGTAATGAGAATGCAACTAAGTGTGGGCTGATCAAGAGAGCCCTGATCAGCACTCAGCTTGGACTACCTTACTTTAGGAGAAGACTAGTTATCACGCCAAAATAACTATTGAAAAAGTTGGTTTAAAAAAAGAATACAATTAAGAAGGAAGCCCTCAACTTTTTTAGTAATCTATCATAGATCTCTTTTGAATGTATTTTTTAATTTAGTGAAGGTGCTAACACATCACGCCAGACAGGGGGAAATACTCCAGTGTGACATGGTACTACTGGGCAGCTGGGGTTAGATTCATTGCTGTTCCATTCCTTAAAAATAGACCCCTTCTGTGTCACCATCCAAATGATACCACAGGCAAACCATTACAGGGAACAATCCAAGATCCACTTCTGAAGTATGGCAACATTTATTACAGAAGTTCCTCATGCCAGTCTCAGAACAAGCATGATTTAATTTGTGTTTAATGAAAGTTATGTGCCTTTTTGTTGTTGCACACAATGGTAACATTATTAATTACAATTCAAATAAAGTATTCTAGCTTCTGGTGCACCATGCATATGTTCTCCATATCCCAATCTTAATCCAAATATTAATATGTACAGCCTTTTATAAACCTTGTTCTGAATATTTATGGGAATAAAACAAAACAAGAAATAAAAAGGTAAACCTGCTTATCCATTGTTGTGGGTTGCAAGTAATGAAGACGAATGCTGTGTTTAATTCTTTGGGACAATGCAGATATTAAATAATTTTCATTCGGGATCAGTGTCAAATCAATGGCAATTGTTACAAAAAAAGACAAAGTTTCTGAAATACACGCTGTGCCAGTAATCTACTGATTATGTGTGTAATTCACAAGACTACAGACTATGTACCATATCGAATCTCTGTGATTATTAAATACTGTTATTTGCAATGCTACAATGCAGTTGGCTGTAAAGCCATGGACCCAAAATATTAGAAAATGTCCTTCAGTCCCTGTGTCTTTAAAAACACGGCTAACTGCAAAAACTAAAATGTATCACTACATAGTTACTATGGGAGGACCAAGGCCTAAACAAACTACAGAATAAATAAATAATTAAATCATCAAATTTCTTCTGGGGCAGGCATATCCAGTTTGATATTTATGTAGAACTGCAGTTTGAATCTGTTTCAGCAGGGCAGCAGTGTGGAGTAGTGGTTAGGGCTCTGGACTCTTGACCGGAGGGTCGTGGGTTCAATCCCAGGTAGGGGACACTGCTGCTGTACCTTTGAGCAAGGTACTTTACCTAGATTGCTCCAGTAAAAACCCAACTGTATAAATGGATAATTGTATGTAAAAATAATGTGATATCTTGTAACAATTGTAAGTCACCCTGGATAAGGGTGTCTGCTAAGAAATAAATAATAATAATAATAATAATAATAATAATAATAATAAATAATTAATAATAATAATAATAATAACAACAAAGCAACCCCACCCGCACAACATTCTCTGTCCTGTCGCTTGTGGCTTTTTTTTTTTTGCCAAAGCGTGACGCAATGGGTAGAAAAAGCAAACCAAAAGGCACCTGGTATACTTTTGAATTACACAGGCACGTCGAAGTACAGGGTGATTAGAAAGTAAGTTTACCACATCCACGCACCATATCCTTGATGTGCTAAACCTACTTTCTAAATCACCCTGTATATTTAGAAACGGTGGCAAAAACATTTTGCTTTCGGTAGCCCAGTAAGGATGCTATTTTTCTTAATCTTGTGCTGCCGCACCCTACCCACATCTGATACTGCAGCGCCGGACTGTAAATTGACAGCTGCTGCCACCTGTTCCCCTCAACCGGTAGTGCAGCTACAGCAGCATTAGCTTTACATCTGAAACACATACTGTGTGCACCCACTCAACGTTAAGGTTAAGTCAAAGCTGGGAGTTCTTTGGAAATAGAACTGTACTGAAATAACTCACCTGGATCTTTCCGGCCGGGCTTTTCAAATCGTCTGTCTCCCCTGGTTAAAAATAGAAATGAGATACTTCATTTACACAATGCAATCCAGCTTGGCTAAAACTTGAGGCAAAAGCAACAACCCCCACAAACCCCAGGAGCAATAACTCCCCTGAATATCTACATGCTGAGCCAGACACTACCTATAAACACCATAAGAGGGAGGCAGTGCCTCTTCACACCAACCCACATACTCAACAGCCACTATTGGTTTCTTGGGAGATATGCCTTTCATAGGTAAATAAGGGTGCAACAATTAATCGATTATTGATCATCTGTCCTTAAATTTCCCAAGCTTCAATTACATATTGGTGAATCGACACATCAAATTAGAATGCAGTTTAAAGTCTACTGTTTGCATTAAAACCTTGAGTGTGAGAGGGTGCTTCTTTTAGTGCTAATATGGTAGATTAGCATGTTGCTTGTTTAACTATTATGCACAACAGTGTTTTTAGTTATTGGATCTTCTGTTAAAATATATATTATATATATATATATATATATATATATATATATATATATATATATATATATATATATATATATTTGTTCTTTATTTTGAAAAATAAAATGTCAGTGCATCGATTATTGTTGATAAATGCCTATACGATAAATCTAATACAAAACTAGGGTGCCGATTGCACCACTATAGGTAACTATTTGTCAATTAATCCACCAACATCAATAACTAAACACTCAACAGTGCTAAATTAGGAGATACAAAGACTAAAGAAATGTAACACTTTCAATAACAAACATTTTAAAATTGTTTGTTTGGACAAGAACAATCTGCAATGTCCTAAACTGCAATGACCAGTGAAAATGATGCCACTGTGCCTAAACTGCAATGACCAGTGTGAGTGATGCCACTGTGCCTAAACTGCAATGACCAGTGTGAGTGATGCCGTTGTGCCTAAACTGCTTACCTTTCCTCCCAGCTCTGGGATCTGTGCATCTCTCTCCCGCCTCGGCCAAACCCACCTTCCACCTCGTCAAAACTTCTTTGGTAAAACCCACCTTCCCCCCGCCCTCGACCTGTGGGCACAGACATACCAAGGCTTTCAAATACAACGCGACACAAAGAAAACACCAACACATTGCGCGTGTGCCTGTGTTTGACTGATTGCTTTTGTTCAAGGTTCATTCTTTTTCTTGATGCTCTAAAACCATGAAACTCAAGATAACTAAGGCAACTAGTTCAACACCACATTTAGGCAGTTCCTTAAGTTGCTCAAATCAAAACTCTTTTGATGTTGTCCATAAAACTCTGTACACTGGAAAAATACTTTCAAAATGAGCGTGCAGCCAAAAGCCTGAAAAGTAGAATAAACACATTTCCAGAAACAGTGTAGCTGACATTATATAAGCAGACACATGGTATTGAGAGTACAGGATCATCATGTGGACATTGGGAGCACATCCTAACTTATTGAACTTATTATGTTTTTTCTTCAGTATCTTGGCGATATCACATTTGGTCGATAACAGTTCAATAAAATGCCAAGTAAATGTAGGGGCACATCCATAACTTCAAACACATACATTAGGGTTCCAATTATAGGGAGCCAGGCAGACAAACAAACATGGATGAATGTATATAGCAGGCTAGTCCAGCTTTGAAGCTCAGCTGTGTGTCACAGTCCCCTATGGGGTGCTGCTGCTAGCAGACTCCAGACCTCAAGCACTACGACACACCTTCCTGCTCCCTTGCCCTCTTGAACTCACCTCGACCCCTTGAGGAACTACGACCTCTTGGCGCCCCTGCCACTGTTCCTCCGCCTCTTCCTGTTAATCGCAGGACGGCTGCACTGTTTACAGACATAGAGAAATTTCTCTGTGGACAGACACACACAGATGGACCTAAATTATTACAGTCTGTGAACAAAAGAAAGTCAGTAACAGCACTCCTCACCCCAGTCTCTCCATGACCCAGGCTTGATATATAAAAGCACCTGGCTATGAGATTGCTAACCCACAATGGATGCAGGCTTAGGGACACTAGACTACACAGTTTGTAATGTGCAGTTTGTCTTTGCTAGCCAGGGCCGTCAAAGTGAACACACACTGAGATGAGTTCAGTGATTGCTGTTCTGCAAGGGAGAAGTTCGGTCCTCATACACACCTAATCATCCTGGGAGACAAAGATAAGCTGGTTGGTAGCAAGCATTCCCTTCCATGTCTATGGTAACAATGCACCAATAAGGTTTGCCTCTCCAATATTTAAAACCAGTAGGAAAAAGGAAGGAAATCAGTTCTATAAAAAGGTATAATATATAGGGAATCAGTTCTATAAAAAAAGATATAATATATATGATTACACACATGAACACTACACTGGCACATGAGTATGTACAGTAGGACCTACATTTTGCACATATCAATATTATACATCGCACATCACAAATCAACCAATAACAGTGAAGTATTTGCCAAAATTCAAGTACATCTTTCCAGGGTTTGGGCCAATTTGTGTTTTTCAATTCCAATTCCTTTTTTAAATAGATTACCAATTCCAATTCCTTCAAAAAAGTTATTGGAATTGGTATTTTAGAGACATAATTGCTGTATTTAATTGTTCAACTGTTTTAATTTGAAGCCAATTTAATTGACTAGCGACGACTTCAATTGAAATAATTTGTTGCCACTGTGAGAAGCTCATTAACAGAATACTGCCAATTGCAATTTTGATCAATGCTGTATTGCAATTGATTAAAAGGGCATTGGAATGTAAAAACAGGAATTGACCCCAACCCTGGTAAGATGTACAGAAATGTTGGTAAATACTGCTCTTAACTTTAACGATTTGGCAGGCTACTTGTGTCTGTTCTTCAGTTTATTTATCTTTGGTGTCAGTATAACGTTATGTTATTATCATAACCCTGGTTAACTGAAAACTCTATACCAAAGACACTCGCCAGAGAAGGGGGACATAGTGCTGCTCCGCCCCCACAAGCAGAAAACCACTACTCACCCTGGCAGTATCGCTATTTTCTGTCGAGAAATGCAACCAAGGATGGTTAATATTCCTATTTCAGGGAACCACGGTTAGGATACAGTAAATGTTTTCTTTTATTATCAAATAAAATTGAATTCATTTTATTTATTAATTTTTTTAAAATGTAGGGAATATTAACCATTACAAAATGGGTGAGTATACCCAAGCTGTCGCAAGGACATGAAGCATACATCAAAAAGCTACAAAAGGACAAGCCGAAGCTGCCTTGTGCCTGAATCAAAATACCAGCATAGCTCGAATAAAAATTAGTATGGACTCACCTCTAATATTTTGTGAGTATACCCAATCTGTCGCAAGGACATGGTATACAACACCGCTACAAAGCGAAGCAAAACCGCTTGTGCTACAAACCGTATTCCAGTAAAATGAAAAACATTAGAACTTACTCGCCTCTACTGTTCTGTCGTGAGGGTGGACTGGGACACCACCCTCAGTACTCTAGTGCCAAATCCAGGATTCTGCGGGTCCACTACATTCAGTCGACTGTACCTGGCAAATGTATGGGGGGGGGGGGGGGGGTAGCCCAAACTGCTGCACTGCATATGTCCTGGATCGATGCACCTTGAAACATAGCCCACGAAGTCGCCTGAACCCTGGTGGAATGGCCGGTGAGCTTCACGGGCAGGGGCAGATTGGCCAGTTCATACACAGTCTGTATTGTGCCTGTTATCCATTTAACTTTGCTCCATAACAGACAAAAAATTGTTACGTATGCCTCCAGCTTTTAGTTCTGTCCTTTCAGATTGAAAAGGAGGAGGATGGAAATAGGGATGGGTCGGTATACCAGTTTTTTGGTTTAGGTACATTACGGTATTAATACCGTTCCTTTTATTCTACACCGCAATTATTGTAATTCCTTTATACACCGGTTAACGCATTTTTTCAACTGCAAACACACTTCTAAATCAAGCGATGGTACTTGCAGCCTTAGCAAAGTGTCTGAGGAAGATCTTTTTGTGAACGGATACTGTATTTTGATAATGATTTTGAAGGAAACTGTCAACGACACAGAATACACGTTTCAATTGCTGTGTTCTGTTACGCAGAGCTTGCTGCGCCGGCTGCTCTTGGCTGGTGACCTTTCTGATGTCACACGCAGCTTTTAGAGAAACGCCTTCTCCAAACCTTGCAGCGCAGCACGCATTTTCAAAGTGCTATATTTTGTCTGGATTATCATCAACAGTCAGTTTAATGTAATTGATTAACATTAACTTTATTGTAAAATTATACATCACTTATCACAGATCTGATACATTATGTTTGTTTAAATAATTTATTTATCTATTAATATAGCGCTGACAAGGCTATTCAAGGCTTCACTGTATAATAAAATGTCGCTCGCCTCTGCTAACAAGGTGGCAGCAGCAGTTTTAGTGGTTATTTGCATTACAATGAACAGGTCACTCATGATCTCTGCATCGTCCCTTTGGTTCACAGCCGCAGCCAGCCTCCCCGCAGTAACATTTCAAAGCTGCGCTGGGCTATCAGAGGTGCCAACATTTGAAAATGGAAATCCTAGCACCTGGTGAGCGAAGCATCAAGAAAACCCTAGCAAACCCTAGCATACCCTAACCACGCCCGCTTCACGCACTTAAGGAGAAAATCAATCAATACCCAACAATATAATGCTTAGACAAAAATGTAACTCAGAGCTAATTATTTAATTGTCATAAAAATACAGGTTTTATTAAAATCATAGTTTTATGTCTGTGCCCCAGTAAGACCTCTTTCTTGACCGTGACTCAAATTACAGCTTTTCAAAAAACAGGACAAGGAGATTCAGCATACATTTCACAGTACAGAGTATTTATTGTTTATGTACAAGTATATGCATTAGCATCTCTGAACCAATAAATACATTTCTTACTACTGCATATATATATATATATATATATATTATATATATATACACACACACATACACACACACACACATATACACACACACATACATTATATATATATATATATATATATATATATATATATATATATATGACAAAACTGTACCTAATACTATAAACTTAAAGTTGAACTAAAATATAGGCATATAAGCTAGTCTTGGCAATTCTCAATCTAGAAACTAAGCAAAAAAGGCATTCAATTTCAGCCAAAAAAAAAAAAAAAAAAGCTTTTTATCACTACAGATTATTATGCTAAGGATACAAAAATGTAAACTAAAGGACACAATTCAGTGTCGGCGATGGCTGGTCAATGTTATGGCTTATTCACATATGTAACTTAGTATAAGTGGCACTCTTGCACTTCATCAGTACAGACTTATTGTACACAGCTTCATAGCATTTCTTTTCCACAGACAAGAGCTTCAGCTTCTGTACACAAATAGCTTCTAGGGTTTTCCTAGATAGAAACATCTGCCCTGTCTGACCGAAGAATATCTTCAGGAATGTTCTCTACTTGGTATGCAACAAACTAATTTTCCAAATGATTGAGCCTATCAACTGAGGCAAAATACATCACAGATTCAAATTTGACATTTGCCCTTTGACTGATGTCAGCCACTTCTGCATGTTTTAAGAGCTCCTCATGCAATGGCAATTTGCTGGTAATATAAGAACTGGCCTCTGCGCAATACTCTCTGACAGAGTTAAAAAATATATTTTTCTCCTCTTTAGAGAGCTTCCCTCCCTCCTTGCATTCCTCCAAGTACTGTCTGGTTTTGGTGCCAATCACTAGATCTTCTCTGTCCCTCCGATTCTTTCTATCCCTTACATTAATTGTGATTGTAGACTTCACACTAGTGATTACTACAGGCTTAATGAATTTGCTGAGAAGGAGTAAATGCAAGGAATCCAATTCTCGTTTTAGAACCTGAATAAATGACTTCTCTCTGCAGAAGTGCATTTAAGCCCTCAAAACATGGTAAGGAGGCTTGGAGAAACAGACAGGTTAGCTTCACTAGGGGATTTTCTAGGCTGCGCTGTATTCTACAGAACCTGGTGTCTGGCTTGCCAGCTGGTATTGTATGTTTTACACCACTCTTCTTGCTAACAACTATCTTCTCCTTCAACCTTTCTGAAAAACAAGCAATAGATTTTCTAAGTCTACAGATAGGTATCTTATACTTCCATCCTTTGTATATAATACTTATGTTTTTATTTTACTATAATCATCATTTTGACATTTAATCATTAGTAATGTAGTGTTAGTTTGCATTAATTAATATTGCTGACCTTTGTAATACTAGAAAAATACATATAGACTGTACAGAGACTACGTTTAAAAACAAATATTAAAATAAAACTAAAATGTAATTTCACACAAATAGAAAAAAATAGAAGCTACTACTTTTAAACGAAAGATTAGTGTAACTACTCTTTTTAAAATCTTCCATAATAGACTAGACTGTACTAACAGATTAAATGGTACCTTGATTAGTTGCAGAAGACACCTTACCAGCCTTCAATTTCACACTGCCAGTATCACTGAACAATTCACTTGAGGTCACAACTGGGCCTACCAATAATTGAAAGCACATTCCCATAAGACGTTTTCACAAACAAACGTACAATTGTCTAAAAAAAGTACAAGTCAAACACAAAATGTATTTTCTGATTAAATTAGGTACAAATGATTTGTTTTCCATGTGCATAAATACACACCAAACAAACAGGGCATTTTGAAAATAAATCTAATCAGGCAGCACAAAATAGTTACACATACTTTTACTAGCTTCTGCCACTGCAGGGGATGGCTTGCGTGGATGACCTTTAGTCATGGCTGGCTCACTAGACTTGGCTTTATTAACTACCTTGCTGGGACCTGATGAAATGCAGAAAACAATTACCATTCATTATTGACCATCAAACTAAAAAACACTGCTTTAAAATGATATAATACAGTATAATGAAAGCATAGTTTAGGTCTATACCTTTGTTTACTTTGCAGAATTCCACTAGTGCTGGCCACTGCTGCAGCAATCTATCAATACACTTGCCCAGGCTGAGCCACCTACAGTAATTCATGGAAAAGGCAAGACATCGCCGTTATTTAAATAAAATCAAATGGTACGTATGGTATTACACTGCGCTGCTAGGAACTACAACCAAACTACTTTAATAATTTATCGACACATTAAAATCAGAAACGGTATTTAGTATGGTCGCTCTGACCTGGATTAATTAGAATGCTTTTCTAGAAAGCGGTTTGTGTGTGTAGACAGGGACTTAATGTACAATACTTTTCACATATACACATACAAGTTATTTTTAAGTACAAACCTGGTGTTCACATGTTTCAGAATCTTTCTTGCTTCGGTGCCACACAAGTCCTGGCACTGTTTCAACTGCTTGTGCCGCTTGCCACTTTTGTCTAGATAGTAATATATGTCAATCAGGAGTTCGTCTATTCTTGCTGGTAATCTCTTTGCAGCCGACTGGGCAGCAATGTGAATTAAATGACAGGGACAACCCTGTACATGGACAGAATTGTTCTCCATTTTTACATAGGCAGCTACACCTTTATGTACACCCAGCATTACAGCTGCATTATCTGCTCCAAATGCAACACAATTTTTCCACGGTATTTCAAATGACTTCAATACTGTATCCACAGTCTTAAAGATATTTTCTCCGGTTGCCGATATACCCTCGCATGATGGTAAAGCAAGCAGCTGCGTTTCTTCACTGAAGTAACGTATTACAACTGGGTACAACTGAGTCTCGATGTCACTACTGCCGTCGGTTGCAATGGCAAAAAAATTACTTTTTAAAACAGAGGCCTGTTCAGTAGCTGAAAGATATGCTAAAGTTTCAACGATTGCTGTCGTTTTGCTCCTCGCACAGCCATACTTGGAAGCAATTTTACTATCAGGAAAAGCCACTTTCACAAGTGGGCCTATGTGATCTGCAACAGCAATTGGTAAATTGTGTTCTAAAATGAAGTTCGTAAAAAGAGTCACCGCTTTAAATCACGTCATTTTCGCCATTTCAATCAAATGATCTATTTTCCTGAGCTCCCCGTGAAGTTCTGACGTGTTCATCAATATCATTTATTCCCCCATGCTTGACACTTAAATCACACCCGCAGTACTCACAGTAAGCATGATGTTCTGATATCTTACTTTTTTTTATGAATGTATACTTCTTGGTGTAATCCTCTTTGAACCTTTGTGAATTCAGCCGCTGTCTTTTTTGTGTTGCCATTTCCTTTATTAAAAATTCAATGAAAAAGTTACCGCTGTTATTTACCATTTGCTTGCTGCCGAGGCGCTTTTTGTTATATCTTGGCCGTCCAATCACTGATCGTCTTTGTTTTTTTTTCAGTGGCAAAGCCTTGATTACCGTGCATGTCCCATTGTAAATGGTCTAGGTACTCTTTTTTTTTTTAACCAAAAGCCAATCAAAGCGCGTGAATCAGATACAAAAATGGGAACGTGGAAACTCACACCATCATTAACACAGAAGCACTGACGCAAGTCTAAATAAAAAAAAAAACTTTTTTTTTTTTTTTTTTTTTTTTAAAACTTGGCCCGTATCACCGTAGCAGATCCTGAAAACCCTAGTTGCTACGGCCAAACCGTAGCAGTTGGCATCTCTGGGCTATGCAGAATCTGCACAGATTTCTGTGCAGCACTGTACAGAACTGCAGAAATCTAAGAACACGACCAATGTGTCAAATAAAATTAGCACAAATCTAAGAACACGACCAATGTGTCGTGCAGCAGGATACTTATCAATGTAGTTTTGTTTAAACAAGTTAAAACAGTATTCCAATTTTCTTAGGTAAGTGAAGAAATCTTTTTTTTACAAACTCCAGATGTAATGATCATCGAAGCTTACTTGTGCAATGTCGGTACGTGTAACTTTAAATCCAATAACACGTTTCAGTATTAAAAAACATTATTTTTTGCTATATATATTTTATTTATCCAGTTGAAACAATAAACTACTAATCTCTGCTCTTAAATAATAACCTGTGGTACATGTTTGTATTTTAAGCAATAAGACACATCATTTCTGATTCTATTTACCATCAGCTAAACAAAGTTTTTATTTATTTAATTTTGTACGTTAATGTTTTAACAAAATACAGCACCATGTCATTTTGAGCAAATAGATTTTAATACTGTTGTAGTATAACATTGAGAGTGTACAACTTTAGTTTTTTTTTTAATTGCGATTGTCTTTATAAAAAAGAAACGTACCAAGTGGCGTACTAAACGTACCAAATGGCTCAAATGCAGCTGTTCAGGGTCCAGACCCAGAGCTGCAGGCTCGATGGGTTTGGGTGCCACAGGGTACGCTACGCCTGACTGAGCAGGTTGTGGTGCATCGGCAGCTCCCATGGCTGGCCTCTCAAGAGCTGTATCAGAGGGGAGAACAAAACTCTCCTGGGCCAGTATGGGCTGCGTGACAAGCTGGCTTTAGTGGTGACGTCAGACCAGAAAGGAGTACACAGACAGACAGTAGTGGCAGGTGAAACCGAGACGCAGCTGCACTCAGTGCGTTTATTGTAAAATAAAAAGGTTTAAACAGAAAACGGCGCTTGATGCCAAAATAAACAGACAAACAAAACAAAGACACTAACAAACAGGGTGGACGAATGCTAAAACACAAAACAAGTACCGTGCTGGTTCTCCAGCACGTAGTTTTACAGTATATAGATATACTGTAAAAAAACAAGTCACCCCCCCCTTTTTTTTGAGACAACAATTTCATGAAAAAGCCTATAGGTCACACTGGTGTTTAAGTTTTAGGACCCCTAAAACAATTATACAAAAGGTTTTTACAGTATATATTATATATATATAATTATTAGGGCTGTCAAATCGCAGTTAACTTCTGCAATTAACAAGTTAATTTTTCGGGAGACTAATTTGTTTAATGCGTGTTAATCCCATTGCTGTGTCTTGAGCCTTTCGGCACACCATACTTTAATCCCGACCACGGCAACATTGGATTGAGTGTCTGAGTGCAGTTATTGTTTTAATAGAAAGTTAGTCACTGAACTGCATAATGGAGCAAAGCACTACAAATGAATGGGAGTTTTATTTATTTTTTAAAAACTGTGATGGCTCACTGGACAGAAATACACTTACTTGTATACCGTCAGTGAGTTCCAGTATCACACACAAGTACATCTATACCCCGTTTACACTAGCAAATAAGCGAGCCGAGCCGGAACCAAGCCGTGAAACTCCAGCCCTGCAACATATCTCAATCTGACTCGGGGCCGAAGCAGGCTGTGGGCGGGGTTACTGCATTTCGTCATCACGCTCAAGCGTCATTACAAGAAAGTGGCAACCCCCAGGACCTCAACCGGTAAATGTTTTCTTAACTCCTTACCTTTACTCCACAGGACACATAACACACATCTGACTAAAATAAAATAACTCCCTCTCTATAATACGCATATAGTGAATCAAAAATGTAACTTTCCTTGAATTAACCATGCATAAACCACAATGTAATCAACGCTATATTTTTTACAAAAAAAAAGGTAACATTCCCACTCGAGGATCATTTTAAATCGGTAGTTTTTAAACTATAGCCTGGCTAAACAGCAGTGGGGAGTTCAGTTCGAAGCAACAGACAAGCAAACCAACAAAATGCAAGGAGGAGAGCGGGTCGGGAGAGGGGAAGAGGGAATGGGCTCACTCCAGTGAGCGGGGCTGAAGCGTCTCGTCTCCCGGAGAAAGCTGCAGCCCCTCTCGCAGCAAAAAAGTTAATAGATTAGAAAGATAACCACGTTGCAGACCTAATATTTATTTAGTTATAAAACAAATGCTGAATAAGATGTCTGTGTTACAAAGTGCCAGCGCAGCTTTTCTCCAGTTCAGATACTGTATCAAAAGGGAGAGACAGAAACGGAATTTACACTGATAAGTTGTTTACAGTTTGAACACCGGTACTGTAATTACTATAGAAATATTGCACTTGTATAGGTAATTGGGGGACATGCTGTAGGAGCGTTGTATCCGAGGCGCGTTATGTATACCTTTAATATGGTCCCGTCTTTGCTTCCTTTGTTTAGGTATGTATTACAAGCCCCCCCCCCCCCCCCCCCGCATTTTCAGTACTTCTCCGCAATAATAATAATAATAATTTAAAAAATCCATGTTAAAAAAAAAGATTATTAACCCTTTGCGGTCCATTGTCGGACTGGGTCCGACATTGCAATTATTCCTCACAGGTCCTTTGTCGGACTGGGTCCGACATCATTATAGCAACGCAATAAACGGGTGTTTAGTCGTTTTTTCTCGGGAAAAAGCCGAGAAAACCATTCAATTGCCGAGTGGGAGCGACAGGAGCCGAGACAAGTCGAAAAAAAAAAAAAAAGGCGTATCTCATGAATACTCATACATGGTATCAGGTATCAGATAACGGGGCGTTCATAGTAAACAAGCTGGCTGAGTGCGTCAGCGCACAGAGACTATTATGGACATTTGCAGAGCTTTTTTCAGATGTTCTAGTAATAAAATAATGACTTGGATCTCATTAGTGATCCGGAGATGATCGATCGGTATGTACGACTATTATTATTATTATTATTTATTTCTTACATAGGTGAACGCTATAGCAAACAAAAGGGTGGGGCGGGGCTGGAGATGCCTAGTGAGTGCTTTGTTGATATGCAGGGCCATTTAAACCCGTTTGACTGTGAAAAAAAATACTTTTAAACAGCGCGTATAAAATTAACTGCGCGTGTGAAAATTAATTAGACCTGGCGTGCCTGACGCGCAGTTAATAAATGGACTGCAAAGGGTTAAATTAATGCTTTGTTCTATTTTTGCAGTATGTGACATTTAATGTAATCGACTCGGCACGCTCATTATGCGTGACGTCTCTCAGCTCAGCTCGCCTTTCTCTAGTGTAAACGCAACTCAAGCTACCCGAGCCGTACCAGGCTGGCTCGACCGGCACCGGCTCGGCTCGGGTGTGCACGTGTAAACGAAGCACTAGTCTGCTCCGCGCTGAGCATGCCTTCACTTCTCAAAATACACTGGCAGCAGCTCTTCTGCTACAGCCAACAACAACAACAACAACAACAACAACAACAACAAATGAAACCAACCGGTTTCAAGAAAAATTAAGGATGGTTGCAAGCCCATTAAATCAAGCTAGGTATGATAATAGTCTTTTTATTTTTTTAAAACAGAGTAGGCAGGGGCGTACCCAGTTAGCACACAGGCCAACTCAAATCTGTGCCTATGAATGCCAAGTTTAAGTAAAAATGTTTTTAAACTGTGCATCCCAAAGGCAGGAGCACTCTAGATTTGAGAAAAATGTGGAGTCATATTTTAGATTGTCAATTTTGCGAATTGAACAGCCGCTTTCAAAATGACAACATGTCCTCATGAAAGCCTATAAGTACTTGCCAAAAATCGGACACATTCGGTAACAGAAAAAGTCTACAGAACTGGCATGTGCTTTGCACAACGTTAATATGGATGAAGCTGAAGTTTCAGTTTTCGTTCAACAAAGAAAAGCGAAAATCGACTGTGGGAAAAAATATCCAACGCTAATTTAAGTTTTAGATTATTGCCACGTGTGTGTGTATAAATATATATACAAATCTACCAAGACCTGGCCGTCCCTCTAAACTTTCAGCTCATACAAGGAGAAGACTGATCAGAGATGCAGCCAAGAGGCCCATGATCACTCTGGATGAACTGCAGAGATCTACAGCTGAGGTGGGAGACTCTATCCATAGGACAACAATCAGCTGTATACTGCACAAATCTGGCCTTTATGGAAGAGTGGCAAGAAGAAAGCCATTTCTTAAAGATATCCATAAAAAGTGTCGTTTACAGTTTGCCACAAGCCACCTGGGAGACACACCAAACATGTGGAAGAAGGTGCTCTGGTCAGATGAAACCAAAATCGAACTTTTTGGCAACAATGCAAAACGTTATGTTTGGCGTAAAAGCAACACAGCTCATCACCCTGAACACACCATCCCCACTGTCAAACATGGTGGTGGCAGCATCATGGTTTGGGCCTGCTTTTCTTCAGCAGGGACAGGGAAGATGGTTAAAATTGATGGGAAGATGGATGGAGCCAAATACAGGACCATTCTGGAAGAAAACCTGATGGAGTCTGCAAAAGACCTGAGACTGGGACGGAGATTTGTCTTCCAACAAGACAATGATCCAAAACATAAAGCAAAATCTACAATGGAATGGATCACAAATAAACATATCCAGGTGCTAGAATGGCCAAGTCAAAGTCCAGACCTGAATCCAATCGAGAATCTGTGGAAAGAACTGAAAACTGCTGTTCACAAATGCTCTCCATCCAACCTCACTGAGCTCGAGCTGTTTTGCAAGGAGGAATGGGCAAAAATTTCAGTCTCTCGATGTGCAAAACTGATAGAGACATACCCCAAGCGACTTACAGCTGTAATCGCAGCAAAAGGTGGCGCTACAAAGTATTAACTTAAGGGGGCTGAATAATTTTGCACGCCCAATTTTTCAGTTTTTTATTTGTTAAAAAAGTTTGAAATATCCAATAAATTTCGTTCCACTTCATGATTGTGTCCCACTTGTTGTTGATTCTTCACAAAAAATTACAGTTTCATATCTTTATGTTTGAAGCCTGAAATGTGGCAAAAGGTCGCAAAGTTCAAGGGGGCCGAATACTTTCGCAAGGCACTGTATATATATATATATATATATATATATATATATATATATATATATATATATATATATACACACACACACACACACACACACACAGACATGCTCAAATTTGTTGGTACCCTTACAGCTCATTGAAATAATGCTTCATTCCTCCTGAAAAGTGATGAAATTAAAAGCTATTTTATCATGTATACTTGCATGCCTTTGGTATGTCATAGAATAAAGCAAAGAAGCTGTGAAAAGAGATGAATTATTGCTTATTCTACAAAGATATTCTAAAATGGCCTGGACACATTTGTTGGTACCCCTTAGAAAAGATAATAAATAATTAGATTATAGTGATATTTCAAACTAATTAGTTTCTTTAATTAGTATCACATATCTCCAATCTTGTAATCAGTAATTCAGCCTATTTAAATGGAGAAAAGTAGTCACTGTGCTGTTTGGTATCATTGTGTGCACCACACTGAACATGGACCAGAGAAAGCAAAGGAGAGAGTTGTCTGAGGAGATTAGAAAGAAAATAAGACAAGCATGGTAAAGGTAAAGGCTACAAGACCATCTCCAAGCAGCTTGATATTCCTGTGACAACAGTTGCAAATATTATTAAGTAGTTTAAGGTCCATGGAACTGTAGCCAAACTCACTGGGCTCGGCCGCAAGAGGAAAATCGACCCCAGAGTGAACAGAAGGATAGTGCGAATGGTAGAAAAAGAACCAAGGATAACTGCCAAAGAGATACAAGCTGAACTCCAAGGTGAAGGTACGTCAGTTTCTGATTGCACCATCAGTCGCTTTTTGAGCGAAAGTGGGCTCCATGGAAGAAGACCAAGGAGGACTCCACTTTTGACAGAAAAACATAAAAAAGCCCGACTGGAATTGCATATGGACAAGCCACAATCCTTCTGGGAGAATGTCCTTTGGATAGATGAGTCAAAACTGGAGCTTTTTGGCAAGTCACATCAGCTCTATGTTCACAGATGAAAAAATGAAGCTTTCAAAGAAAAGAACACCATACCTACAGTGAAACATGGAGGAGGCTCAGTTATGTTTTGGGGCTGCTTTGCTGCGCCTGGCACAGGATGCCTTGAATCTGTGCAGGGCACAATGAAATCTCAAGACTATCAAGGCATTCTGGAGCGAAACGTACTGCCCAGTGTCAGAAAGCTCTGTCTCAGTCGCAGGTCATGGGTCCTCCAACAGGATAATGACCCAAAACACACAGCTAAAAGCACCCAAGAATGGATAAGAACAACACATTGGACTATTCTGAAGTGGCCTTCTATGAGTCCTGATCTGAATCCTATTGAACATCTATGGAAAGAGCTGAAACTTGCAGTCTGGAGAAGGCACCCATCAAACCTGAGACAGCTGGAGCAGTTTGTTCAGGAAGAGTGGGCCAAACTACCTGTTAACAGGTGCAGACGTCTCATTGAGAGCTACAGAAAACGTTTGATTGCAGCGATTGCCTCTAAAGGTTGTGCAACAAAATATTAGGTTAGCGGTCCCATCATTTTTGTCCATGCCATTTTCATTTGTTTTATTATTTACAATATTATGTTGAATAAAAAAAATCAAAAGCAAAGTCTGATTTCTATTAAATATGGAATAAACAATGGTGGATGCCAATTACTTTTGTCAGTTTCAAGTTATTTCAGAGAAAATTGTGCATTCTTCGTTTTTTGTGGAGGGGTACCAACAAATTTGAGCACATCTGTATATGAGGAAGCGGCAAAACTTGCAAAGAAAAAGTACAAAATGAAATGTACCTCTAAAGCCTCTAAAGTCAGTATTTGGTAGAAGCACCTTTTGCAGCAATTACTGCTATGAGTCTTTTTGGATAGGTCTCTACCAGCTTTGCACAGTAGGATGGTGAAATTTTGGCCCATTCTTCATGGGAAAATTGCTCCAGTTCTGATAAGTTTGTTGGGGATTGTTGATGAACTGCAATCTTCAAGTCTCGCCATAAATTTTCGATTGGATTCAAGTCAGGACTTTGACTCGGCCACTCGAACATTAATTCTCTTCTTGTTCAACCACTCCACTGTGGCTTTCGCTTTGTGCTTCAGGTCATTGTCCTGCTGAAATGTGAATTTCCTCCCCAGTTTCAGAGTTGGCTGACTCAAAAAGGTTTTCCTTAAAGATTTGCCTGTACTTTGCACCATCCATTCTCCCCTCTATCCTGTCAAGCTTCCCAGTCCCTGCTGAAGAGAAGCATCCCCATAACATGATGCTGCCACCACCATGCTTGACAGTTGGGATGGTGTTGACTGGGTGATGTGCAGTGTTGGGCTGCGCCAGATGTAACGGAATTTTTGGCTCGTCTGGCCACAAAACCTTTTTCCACATGTCTGCAGTATCATCTACATGCTTTTTCGCAAACTCCAAATGTGCTTTATGATGAGGCTTTTCGAGTAATGGCTTCTTTCTTGCCACCCGTCCATACAGGCCAGCTTTGTGTAGGGACCGGCTTATTGTTGATGTGTGAACACTGATTCCCATCTCAGACACAGAACTTGGCAGATCTCTCAAGGTCATTGTTGGCTTCAGGGCGATATCCCGAACCAGTTTCCTGCTTGCCCAGCTGCTCAGTTTGACCTGATCTGGGCAGTGTCGGGTGGTATGATGCATCTTTCACTTCTTAATGATGGACTTCACTGTGATGAGAGGGATAGTGACCGCCTTTGAAATTTTCTTGTACCCTTCTTCTGCTCTGTGCCTCTCTACCACCTTATCCCTGACTTGTTTCGAAAGCTCCTTGGTCTTCTTGGTTGCTTTGTTGGACCACTATGTGAGTTGCAGCTTGAAAGTCTTTATATACATGAGCGACATTATCTACAAGTTAAACTACTTTGAGTACACACAGACAAACCATTTCACTAATGTTGTGACCTTTCAAACAAATCATTTGCACCTGAGCTGATTTAGGGCTGCAGTAGCAAAGGGGTTGAATACTTATGCAACTGAGATTAATCTTTTTCTCTGTAAATCTTACTTACATTCTATATACACTTAACTTTATCAATGTGGAGTAGTTTGTGTAGATTCTACATGTAAAGTCAAATTTGAAAGCATCGTGGAGTATGCTCAGGTGCCAACAAAATGTGAAAACTTTGCAGGAGGGTGAATACTTCTGCAAACCACTATGTGTGTGTGTGTGTGTGTGTGTGTGTGTGTGTACAGTGCCTACAGAAAGTCTACACCCCCTTTCAACATTCACCTTTTGTTGCCTTATAGCCTGGAATTAAAATGCACCAAAATATTTTTTTTTCCATTGATCTACACATCCTACCCCACAACTTCCAAGTGAAAAAAATATTCTAGAAATTTGTTGAAAATTAATTAAAAATAAAAACTGAAATAGCTTGGTTGGATAAGTGTCCAACCCCTTGTAATAGCAATCCTAAATTAGCTCAGGTGTAACAAAATCGCCTTAAAAATCACACACCAAATTAAGTGGCCTCCACCAGTGTTAAATTGTAGTGATTCACACGATTTCAGGATAAATTCAGCAGTTCCTGTAGGTTCCCTCTGCTGGGTAGTGCATTTCAAAGCAAAGACTCAACCATGAGCAGCCAAGGAGCTTTCAAATGAACTCCAGGACAAAGTTGTTGAAAGGCACAGATCAGGGGATGGGTATAAAAAAAATATATATAAAAGGCCTTGAATATCCCTTGGAGCACGGTTAAGACGATTATTAAGAAGTGGAAGGTGTATGGCACCAAGACCCTGCCTAGGGCAAGGAGGAGACTGATCAGAGAGGCTACCAAGAGGTCAATGGCAACTTTGCAAGACCTACAGACTTTTATGGCCAAGACTGGTCAAAGTGTGCATGTGACAACAATATCCCAAGCACTCCACAAATCTGGCCTGTATTTCACTCAAGAAAGACCACCTAGAATCAAGTTTGAAGTATGAAAAAAAAACTCAGGAGATTCTGTAGCAATGTGGCAAAAAGTTTTGTGGTCTGACTAAACTAAAATTGAACTTTTTGGCCTAAATTCAAAGCGTTATGTTTGGCACAAACCCAACACAGTGCATCACCCAAAGAACACCATCCCTACTGTGAAGCATGGTGGTGGCAGCATCATGTTATGGGGATGTTTCTCATCGGCAGGGACTGGGGCACTTGTCAGGATAGAAGGGAAAATGAATGGAGCAAAGTACAGAAAAGTCCTTGAAGAAAACCTGCTGCCCTCTGCAAGAAAGCTGAAACTGGGACGGAAGTTCACCTTTCAGCATGACAATGACTCAAAGCACACAGCCAAAGCTACACTGGAGTGGCTAAGGAACAAAAAGGTAAATGTCCTTGAGTGGCCCAGTCAGAGCTCCGACCTAAATCCATCAAAGCTCCCCAAGGAACTTGACAGAGATTGAACAGTTTTGTAAAGAATGGTCAAATCTTGCCAAATCTAGGTGTACAAAGACCTATCCCAACAGACTCATAGCTATAATTTCTGCCAAAGGTGCTTCCACCAAGTATTAAAAACTCAGGGGGGTGGAGACTTATCCAATTATGATCTTTCAGTTTTGTATTTTTAAATATATAAACTCTCAATAAAAACTTTTTTCCCCTTAACAGTTTGGAGTATGGTGTGTAGACAAGTGGAAAAAATACGCATTTAAATGCATGAAACACTGAGGCACTGACACAACAAAATGTGAAAAGTTCAAGGGGGTGTAGACTTTCTATTGGCACTGTATTTATATTATATATATATATATATATATATATATATATATATATATATATATATATATATATATATATATATATATATATATATATCGAAATGTTGGGCAGCTGGCTCTTTGAGCTAAAATATAATGATATCTTATATATATATATATATATATATATATATTTTCTCCCTTCACAACATCATTTCCACTTTTTTTTTTTTTTTTTTTTTTTTTTTTTTTTAAATAATTTAGTCGTCGCCAATTCTTTTACCCCGGTTTTCTCCCCAATTTAGAATGCCCAATTATTATCTGTATCCTCGGCTCACCGCTCGCAACCCCCCCGCCACTCGGGAAACGCCGGCTGGAGCACGCGTCCTCTGAAACATGCTCCTGCCAAGCCGTCATTTTTCACACTGCAAATCCACATCTATGCCACAAGACCTATAGTGCCGGAGGACAACACAGATCTGGCAGCTCCACTGCAGAACCACAGGCGCCCTATCAGCCACAGGGGTCGCTGATGCACGGTGAGCCGTGGATTCCTCTGCCGACCTAAGCCCTCCCTACCCGGTCAGCGCTCGGTCAACTGTTCGCCGCCCCCTAGGAACTCCCGGTCACGGTCGGCTGTGACATAACCTGGATTCGAACTTGCGATCTACAGGCTATAGGGCACATCCTGCACTCCGCGTGGAGCGCCTTTACTGGATGTGCCACTCGGGAACCCCCACGATTTGTTTTATTTGAAGCGTTTAAAGTTAAAATTTCCGTTTTCATTTGCTTGTTCGGCTACAAAAAGGCACAAGTAAACCTCATGTTATTCCTTTATGAAAACATGAAGCTGGCCACTATTTACTGTAACGGCAATGGCAAGAATAGAAAAAAATAAAAATAAAATGCTTTGCCAACTTTACGTACCATTTATTTCAGGAATAAACAAAACAACGTTTAACTGCTATTTGGCATCCTTTGTTTTGTAGTTCATTCACTAAAGTAAGTCCTACAGAACTTATTCTTTACTCCTGGGATATTTTTCTATTTTAACATGTTACATATTGTAAGGTCTTACTGTAAATAAAAGGCACACACAGGAGCCACGGCCACGTCCCCTGCTATGCTGTGTCTGCCTGCGTTCACAGCAATATAATGGCTAACTTATCACTCAGCGATGAAGAGGATGTGGAGCCAAGAACAGTACAAACAGAAGAGCATACAGGTACTTTACAGGTAAGCCAGCTGCAAACGGGAAGCTGTTTGGTTTGAAATGGCAGTGCTGTGACGAAACTATCAAAACACAGCACTGGGTACAGGCAATGCGACAGGCAGATCCATCACAATGCCTGCGCAAAGTAGCTGTGTACACGCATTTGATGTTTGATTTTTATTTGATAATTACCGTTTACTGATCATTATTGTTATTATCATTATTAGGAGCGTTTGTGTTCATTGTTAAAAAAAAAAGAAAAACATTTCTCTCTATATTGAATATGGGTATGTAGTACACAGCAGCATATAGGGTTAATGAAAAACACAGTTTAAGTCATTTATTTGTGTTTTATTCATCATATGTTAACATTTTATAGCAATTACAGGTTTGAAAACATTATTTTCAAAATTTGGTACCTGGGAAGGGGTTTCATTTTTACATCTGGAGTTGAAGTGGTTAAATGTCTAGTTATAAATCTATTTAAAATTACATTTGTAAGGGTACAATTGATACTACTATTGTAAATCAATACTAGCAGCTGTACCATCACACTAATTTCAACAAGATGGAAAATCCAGATTTATGTAACGCAGACTTTGATCTAGGTCAAAAAAATTCACTAAATACAAGTTAGCAATATTAAAGTACAGTACACCCTCGCTATAACGAACCTGTTGGGGTCCAAGCCTTTGGTTCGTTCTAGCGAAAGGACAAACTGTAAAAGTAGAATTGCACGTACCGGTTTGTCTCATGTATGCAGTATTCTGCCTTTGCTTTATCCAATCTGTTCAAGAATTAAAACGCAGTACAGAAAGCACAAATCCCAAACTGAACCTGAACATTTATTCAAAATCAATCTGACACGAATAGGTTTCAAAGTGCACCAAATTTTAATCCAACATGCAAGAATCCAAACTGATAAGAACATAGGTTTACAAAACGAGAGGAGGCCATTCGGCCCATCTTGCTCGTTTGGTTGTTAGTAGCTTATTCATCCCAGAATCTCATCAAGCAGCTTCTTGAAGGATCCCAGGGTGTCAGCTTATATCAGAAAACAGAATAAATAGGATTACTATTTTTAAATGTGATTTGTGGACTGAATTTATAATTTTTTTTAAAAATTATAAACATGTAGCTACAGTAAGCACTTCTAGGAAATCAACTTAATTGTGAAGAGAACAAACATATCCAAAAACTGCAAACTAACAAGAAAATAGCAACGCAGCCTACTCTAGTGGCGTAACTAGGCTTGGAAATGTGGCTGGGCCCCAATTTAGGGTGGACGAGCAGTGACCAAAGGAAATAGTTTACATTTAAAAAATGATTTAAATCAATTAAAAATCTTGAATACATCAAATTTCCCCTGTAAATCCATTTTAAATGTTTGAAGTAGACAAAAAATATATGTCTGCAGTGAATGGACTTTAAAAAGCCAAGCCAGCGAGAACTTGTTTACATTTTAGAAGATAGAAACATAAAGTTTACAAACGAGAGGAAGCCATTCAGCCCATCTTGCTCGTTTGGTTGTTAGTAGCTTATTGATCCCAGAATCTCATCAAGCAGCTTCTTGAAGGATCCCAGGGTGTCCGCTTATACAACATTACTGGGGAGTTGTTTCCAGACCCTCACAATTCTCTGTGTAAAAAAGTGCCTCCTATTTTCTGTTCTGAATGCCCCTTTATCTAATCCCCATTTGTGACCCCTGGTCCTTGTTTCTTTTTTCAGGTCAAAAATGTCCCCTGGGTCGACATTGTCTATATACCTTTTAGGATTCTGAATGCTTGAATCAGATCACCGCATAGTCGTCTTTGTTCCAAACTGAATAGATTCAATTCTTTTAGCCTGTCTGCATACAACATGCCTTTTAAACCCGGGATAATTCTGGTTGCTCTTCTTTGCACTCTTTCTAGAGCAGCAATATCCTTTTTGTAACGAGGTGACCAGAACTGAACACAATATTCCCCTGGGTCGACATTGTCTATACCTTTTAGGATGAAAAGTTCATCAGATCCTCTAGTTCTTTTTTTTTTTGTTTATTCAATTTTGACAACCTATATTTACGACAGAGACATGCCTGCGTTACTCCTTTTTTCAAACGATTAATACAGTTTCCAGCTTTGTGCAACATAAAATGATTTTTGTTTCAGAGGCAGTTATACAGCGCGCTTTATTAAGATGAAAGAGTTTACTGCACTGCGCAGGTGGCATCCTGTGCATACAGACGGGGATGTTGACAGTGTGTGTTTATATGATCTTTTTTTTATTTGTGGGCCAGGGACCAGGTTCGTTATAATGAAGGGTGTTACAGCGACGGTGTACTGTATTTATTTATAACAGATCTCACAACTAGAGTGTGCGAAACCTGCTGGTGAACAGATGTATTTCAGTTATAATTCATAAACCCCAGTTTCTAGCTACATAGTGCCCTCTAGTGTGCAAAACATATAATGGCTGCTTAAAGAATTTGCACATCACACCAACTTCAGATGTGCTCCAAATTCTGAAAGGTTTTGAGCCATTGCGGTCAGAACATGCGGGTCCCACTGTATACAGAATTACACAATAACCAAGCCTTCTGATACTATGTTAATGAATACTTTACCCGAGTAACATCTTGGTCACTGACATGCATGAACCCAGGCAGGGACCAAGACAAGAGAAATTCAGATGGTTAAATCAACCTTAAAATGAAGAGCAATTCTGTGGAGTTTTTCATCAGCAATGGCACCACTATGACTGTCAAGTGCCAGTGTAAAAAGGAAAGTTCACAGCTCTCCATTGCAGGTAGTTGCTTGGTACAGTTTTAGCAGACACATGCGCTTTGTCAAAACTCACCTGTTCTTCTTCTGTAAAAGGTACAAGTGCCAGTGGTGGCAGGGGCTCATCTTGTAAAATAGACAGAAACTCCTTGTCTTGAAGGTCTAAGGGAATCTGCAGAGACACAATTCACAGAATCGTGAAGGTTACCCTAATCGATTTTATAGATTAGGGGTATCAGGTGAGCCCACAGCAGCCGAATGACTTGTCACCCAGCAGCTATAGTGCATGCAACATGTAAGTAGCAGGATTTATGCCAGCTCACACCACCAACATGTTGCTTTCCTGCAGCTCTCACTATCTTCTCTGTACTTTCATGCTACTCCTGCACACTTCCTCCCTCTAACGCTACATACACTCACATTTCATGAGACGTTCTTATTGTGGTCAAGCAAAGAAACTGCAGCAGCACAGTACTTATGACAAACGGTCAACAGATCACATCAACAAAAAAAATACACACATTCTACATATTTATGAAGTATTTATGAATTCAGCAATTCAGTGCATTTTGCAGATTTGTAAGGATGTCATTATTAATATGAACAAACTGAAAGAATGACAATTACAGACGTGCTCAAATTTGTTGGTACCCTTACAGCTCATTGAAATAATGCTTCATTCCTCCTGAAAGGTGATGAAATTAAAAGCTATTTTATCATGTATACTTGCATGCCTTTGGTATGTCATAGAATAAAGCAAAGAAGCTGTGAAAAGAGATGAATTATTGCTTATTCTACAAAGATACTCTAAAATGGCCTGGACACATTTGTTGGTACCCCTTAGAAAAGGTAATAAATAATTGGATTATAGTGATATTTCAAACTAATTAGTTTCTTTAATTAGTATCACACATATCTCCAATCTTGTAATCAGTCATTCAGCCTATTTAAATGGAGAAAAGTAGTCACTGTGCTGTTTGGTATCATTGTGTGCACCACACTGAACATGGACCAGAGAAAGCAAAGGAGAGAGTTGTCTGAGGAGATCAGAAAGAAAATAATAGACAAGCATGGTAAAGGTAAAGGCTACAAGACCATCTCCAAGCAGCTTGATGTTCCTGTGACAACAGTTGCAAATATTATTAAGAAGTTTAAGGTCCATGGAACTGTAGCCAAACTCACTGGGCTCGGCCGCAAGAGGAAAATCGACCCCAGAGTGAACAGAAGGATAGTGCGAATGGTAGAAAAAGAACCAAGGATAACTGCCAAAGAGATACAAGCTGAACTCCAAGGTGAAGGTACGTCAGTTTCTGATCGCACCATCAGTCGCTTTTTGAGCGAAAGTGGGCTCCATGGAAGAAGACCAAGGAGGACTCCACTTTTGACAGAAAAACATAAAAAAGCCCGACTGGAATTTGCTAAAATGCATATGGACAAGCCTCAATCCTTCTGGGAGAATGTCCTTTGGATAGATGAGTCAAAACTGGAGCTTTTTGGCAAGTCACATCAGCTCTATGTTCACAGATGAAAAAATGAAGCTTTCAAAAGAAAAGAACACCATACCTACAGTGAAACATGGAGGAGGCTTCTTCTTGGGGCTGCTTTGCTGTGCCTGGCACAGGGTGCCTTGAATCTGTGCAGGGCACAATGAAATCTCAAGACTATCAAGGCATTCTGGAGCGAAACGTACTGCCCAGTGTCAGAAAGCTCTGTCTCAGTCGCAGGTCATGGGTCAATAATGACCCAAAAATGTACAATCAGTGGAGAACATTATAAACAATGAGCTGCTTATTTTATTTCAGATATCGCTACTCAATTACATAAAGTACATGAATGCTTGATTATAAAGTTATTGTTTGAAAAACCAAGGGCTTAATGTGACACTTGGCTCCATCAGTTAAGAAACCGCTAATTTGAGGTGAATTACATACAAATAAAATACCTTGCCAGTGTTTCCGTATTCTTTCCATTTTACCTGCTTTCGCTTCAATGTTACTTCTTACAAATGACAGATATCTAGCTTCTCTTCCTTTCTGGATTCAGTCATTTTTAAATAGCTTGAGTTTTACTTCCTGTAAAGCACGCAGTAAGTGTAATTGTGATCTTCCCCTAAAAACATGGAAATGTTCAATGACTAGCCTCTGGTTCACTGCATGATGATTCATTATGAAGAGAACACAGATCAACAATTCATTAGGTTTTGTTGTGATGTTTGATTTATTTTTCAGTTAACCACTGGCAGTGCTTAAAACAGAATAGGATTTATTGAAAATGCACAAATGTATTGACGCATGTGTCCAGAATACAATTAAATGGTGTCTACCTGTTCATATTTTTTATTTCTAGTTAAATTGACAATTACAATAAAAAAAAATAAAAAAAACTTAATCCAACATGAAGACTAGGGAGCTGTCTATGAAAGAAAAGCAAGCGACTTGGGATGCTAAAAGAAAAGAGGAACTCAATTAGAACCATAGCACAAAAGTTGGGCATAGCCAAACCAACAGTTTGGAATGTCCTGGAAAAGAAAGAAACCACTGGTGTCTTCAGCAAATCGGCAACGACCAGGTCGGCCAAGGAAAACAGCAGTTGATGACAGAAAAATGACCAGAGCTGTGAAAAACAACCCTAAAATAAGTGTCAGTGAAATCACCAACAACCTCCAGAATGTGACACTTTCACCCCAGCAATCTACTGTTCACAGAAGACTTCGGCAGCAGCATTACTAAGGCTACACTGCAAGATGCAAACCTCCGATTAGAATTTGCTAAACAAGTACAGAGCTGAGCCAGTAGAGTTTTGGAACAGTTTTATGGACAGATGAGACGAAGATTAACCTTTATCAAAGTGATGGGAAGGCAAAAGTGTGGAGAAAAAAAAGGAACTGCAGATGATCCAAAGCATACCACCTCATCTGTGAAGCATGGTGGAGGTAGTGTCATGGCATGGGCATGCATGGCTGCCTCTGGAACAGGCTCACTCATCTTTATTGATGATGTAACGAATGATGGCAGCAGCAGAATGACTTCAGAAGTGTACAGAAGCATCTTGGCTACCAATGTACAAGAAAAAGCCACCAGACTCATTTAGCGGCGCTTCACAATACAACAGGACTATGACCCAAAACACACTGCCAACGCAACCAAGGAGTTCATCAGGGGAAAAACGTGGAAAGTTTTAGACTGGCAAAGTCAATCTCCTGATTTAAATCCAATTGAACATGCATTTCACTTGCTGAAAGGAGACTGAAATCAGAAACTCCCCAAAACAAGCAACAGCTGAAAATGGCTGCAGTAAAGGCTTGGCAAAGCATCTCAAAGGACGATACGAAGAGTTTGGTGATGTCAATGAGTCGCAGACTCACTGCTGTTATTGCATGCAAGGGATCTGCGACTAAATACCAACTTTTATACTTCTTATACTTGCTTGAAATTGAATTGTCCCAAAACTATGCTCACATAAAATGGGGGGATGAAACTCTAAAAGTGCTGTTATTCTTAGTTGGTAAAACATGTATGTCTTGAAACCACCAGAAATAAAAGGTGACATTCTGTACTTTTGCCTCATATTAATCATTTACTCATTTTCATATTGCTTGAGTGTACAGCAAAAATAGCAATTTTGACTTCTGTCCCAATACTTACGGAGGGCACTGTACTTTAGAGAAACTGGATAGTTTAAAAATTAGCTAGGTTACATAGACGGCTAGTATTTGGTTTCAATATTAAGTGAAACAGCCAGGTGGCAGGAGAGCTTTAATGTACCCTACATTTTTGAAAGAGGATTGCAGTCTATTCTGTGTCTCTAGGGAAATGGCACCTTTGGCGCAAAACATTCCTTTCCCAGTTAAATAGGCAAAAGGCTTACTCCTTTCTCCTCTCTATTCAACTATGGTTTTATTGCCTTGTGAGTGAGGCCCCACGTGATCAATAATATTATTGGTTGAGAGGAAGCTTGTAAAACTTGCATCAGTATGTAATTGTCTTTTCTGATTAAGGAATAAGGGGTGATGTCAATTTTATAGGAATCACGGAATTTGCTCTTGCGGAATTTTCAATTTTTTGGAAAAAAAAAAACACGAAAACTCAAACATTTGCCCCCTACTGTCACTAGAGCGCATACACGCTATTTGTATAGTGAGAAGTGTGGCAGGGTTTCAGTGCGAGCTTTAGTTCAGCCATGGAGAAATTCCTAAGGCCATCGGTGAGCTCCGGAAACAAATTAACACCGAATATAACGGCAAAAGATAGGGCACAAATGCAAAATGCAAGTCCAGTATTTCCAATAACTCACCGTCATAGCTTCAGAAGACCGTGATAACGACCATGGATAGACAAACAGTGGCTACTGAAGAACTAAATAAGATAAGATCATTATTATTATTTATGATTATTAATTTTACAAAAGGATTTCATAGTTTAGTCGCAAGTTCAAAGCGAAGCATTGCTCCGTTACTCCTGTGAAAGGTCACAGAAAAACAATTAGGACCTTGCTTGTACTCCAGGTTGCAGGTCCTGAAAAATGTCATTCTAATTATATATGGAAATAAATACACACTTTTGTTAAACATGGTGTAGGAACATGAATGCTCATAGGAAGGGGTCGGCAAGCTATATTACATATTATCCAATTACTTGGGATGACAACATTTCTGTGAATTTTTTTTTTTTTTTTTTTTTTTTTTAATAGTTACTTTCCTGTTTGTTTTGTTGTATGTGATGGTAGAACTTTCACATTGTGGCCTTGGTCAAAGAAACAAAACAGCTAGTTTGCCAATCAGTGTCGCCTGTCACGGTTTCCAAGCGCTTGTCGCAGCTTCCAAACTATTTTTATGTTACAACATTTTGGTGAACACGTTTCTAAAAATACCACGTTACATTTGTACAAATATGCTCCAAGCCTAATACACATTTGTAAAACAGTGCATTTGTAAAATGTACCAATGCTAATTTAAATCCCAGTGCACCACTACAATCTTATTTTGCTAGGCAAATGTTATGATTTCCATTACACGAGAGTAGATGTTAAAACTTCATGCTGATTTGAACTCGGCTCTCGCCAAGATAAGCACCAACTAAGACGTAGCTTTACAGTAAACTAATGTGACCCATATGTGTCTCCATCCATTTGTGTTTCCTTCCCTATGATTATGTAGATATCCCTTCTGTCTGGTGTTGATGGCTGAAGTGTAATGCTGGCTCCAGGGATCAGCTTATTGCCTCCCTAGCGCATCAGCACACACAAGGGCTGCGATGCTGGCTCCGGGGATCAACCACAGTGTGGTCTCCCCAGCGCATTACTAATGTAATTAAATATTAGTCATATGTTTTGGCCACAACTATTTAAATTTAAGAATTTTTATGTTATGTATATTTAAAAATGGCATCCAATAGTCAGTACTGTAAGAGTTTAAAAAAAAAAAGAAAAGTTAACTGCTTTATTGTATTTTTTTTTCTTCTTTCCATAAAATATGGGTTTTTTTTCTTCCGATTTTAGTAATGTGATTTAATAAAAAAATGATTTTAACTAACTGACTTATTTACACTGTTTTTCATTAAAGTCATTGCCATTACTGAATTACAAATGGTACATTGAAATTTCGTTCTGTTTGATATTTTATTTTAAAACAATGAAACTCAAAATCAATTATTGTAAGGTGACATTGGTTTTATGTTGGGAAATATTTTAAGAAAAATCTTGCTTGCATAAGTATTCAACCCCCTCACAATTAAGGCAACAAAAGGTGAAAATTGTGAAAGGGGGTAGAGCCACCTTTCGCTGCAATAACAGCTTTAAGTCTTTTAGGGTAAGTATGTACCAGCTTTGCACACAGTGTCGGAGTGATTTTGGCCCATTCTTCTTGGCAGATTTGTTCCAGGTTGGTTGGACGACGCTTGTGGACCGCAATTTTCAAATAGTGCCACAGATTCTCAATGGGATTGAGATCAGGACTTTGACTGGGCCACTGTAGGACATTCACCTTTTTGTTCTTGAGCCACTCCAATGTTTTTGGCCTTGTGCTTGGGATCATTGTCCTGCTGAAAAGGTGAATTTCCTCCCAAGCTTCAGTTTTTTAGTGGACTGAAGCAGGTTCTCTTGCAGTATTTCCCTGTATTTTGCTCCATCCATTCTTCTTTCAATTTTAACAAGATGCCCAGTCCCTGCTGATGAGAAGCATCCCCACAGCATGATGCTGCCACCACCATACTTCACTGTAGGGATGGTGTGTCTTGAGGCATGGGCAGCGTTAGGTTTGCGCCACACATAGCGCTTTGAGTTTTGGCCAAAAAGCTCTATCTTGGTCTCATCGACCACAAAACCTTTTCCCACATCGGAGCTGGGTCACTCTCATGCTTTCTGGCAAACTCCAGACGTGCTTTCAGATGGTACTTTTTGAGTAACGACTTCTTTCTTGCCACCCTCCCATACAGGCCAGTGTTATGCAGAGCTCTTGATATGGTTGACTGGTGCACCATTACTCCACTCCCAGCCACTGAACTCTGTAGCTCCTTCAAAGTGATTGTTGGCCTCTCTGTGGCTTCTCTCACAAGTCTCCTTGTTTGAGCGCTGAGTTTTGAGGGACGGCCTTTTCTTGGCAGTGCCTGGGTGGTGTGATGCAGCTTCCACTTCCCGATTATTGATCCAACTGGCCTCACTGGGATATTATTTTGTACCCTTTCCCTAATCTATGCATTTGTATTACTTTATCTCTAACTTCTGTAGACTGCTCTTTGGTCTTCATTTTCCTTCAGATTCACAGTCTGACCAATGATCCTTCAACAGTGGGGTTTTTATCCAGAAAATGTGACAGCAACTTTAATGGTTCACAGGTGGAGGCCAATGGTAAGGTAATTGTGTCCTCGTTAGGGCAATTTCTTTCATCGGTGTAAACTGGGAACTTCCACAGCACAGGGGTTGAATACTTATGCAAGCAAGATATTTCAGTTTTTTATTTTTCTTAAATATTTCCCAACATAAAACCAATGTCACCTTACAATAATTGATTTTGAGTTTCAGTGTTTTAAAATAAAATATCAAACAGAACGAAATTTCAATGTACCATTTGTAATTCAGTAATATGAGAGAATTGGTCAGGGGTCTGAATACTTTTGCAAGGCACCGATATACAGTACTGTGCAAAAGTTTTAGGCAGGTGTGAAAAAATGCTGTAAAGTAAGAATGCTTTCAAAAATAGACATGTTAATAGTTTATATTTATCAATTAACAAAATGCAAAGTGAGTGAACAGAAGAAAAATCTAAATCAAATCCATATTTGGTGTGACCACCCTTTGCCTTCAAAACAGCATCAATTCTTCTAGGTACACTTGCACAAAGTCAGGGATTTTGTAGGCATATAGTCAGGTGTATGATTAAACAATTATACCAGAAAGGTGCTAATGATCATCAATTCAATATGTAGGTTGAAACACAATCATTAACTGAAACAGAAACAGCTGTGTAGGAGGAATAAAACTGGGTGAGGAACAGCCAAACTCAGCTAACAAGGTGAGGTTGCTGAAGACAGTTTACTGTCAAAAGTCATACACCATGGCAAGACTGAGCACAGCAACAAGACACAAGGTAGTTATACTGCATCAGCAAGGTCTCTCCCAGGCAGAAATTTCAAGGCAGACAGGGGTTTCCAGATGTGCTGTCCAAGCTCTTTTGAAGAAGCATAAAGAAACGGGCAACGTTGAGGACCTTCGACGCAGTGGTCGACCAAGGAAACTTACTGCAGCAGAGGAGAGACACATCATGCTTACTTCCCTTCGCAATCGGAAGATGTCCAACAGTGCCATCAGCTCAGAATTGGCAGAAAACAGTGGGACCCTGGTACACCCATCTACTGTCCGGAGAAGTCTGGTCAGAAGCGGCCTTCATGGAAGACTTGCGGCCAAAAAGCCATACCTCCGACGTGGAAACAAGGCCAAGCGACTCAACTCTGCACGAACTGGGGTGCAGAAAAATGGCAGCAGGTGCTCTGGACTGATGAGTCAACATTTGAAATATTTGGCTGTAGCAGAAGGCAGTTTGTTTGCCGAAGGGCTGGAGAGCGGTACACGAATGAGTGTCTGCAGGCAACAGTGAAGCATGGTGGAGGTTCCTTGCAAGTTTGGGGCTGCACTTCTGCAAATGGAGTTGGGGATTTGGTCAGAATTAATGGTCTCTTCAATGCTGAGAAGTACAGGCAGATACTTATCCATCATGCAATACCATCAGGGAGGCATCTGATTGGCCCCAAATTTATTCTGCAGCATGACAACGACCCCAAACATACAGCGAAAGTCATTAAGAACTATCTTCAGCGTGAAGAAGAACAAGGAGTCCTGGAAGTGATGGTATGGCCCCCACAGAGCCCTGATCTCAACATCATCGAGTCTGTCTGGGACTACATGAAGAGAGAGAAGCAACTGAGGCTGCCTAAATCCACAGAACTGTGGTTAGTTCTCCAAGATGTTTGGGCCAACCTACCTACCGAGTTCCTTCAAAAACTGTGTGCAAGTGTACCTAGAAGAATTGATGCTGTTTTGAAGGCAAAGGGTGGTCACACCAAATATTGATTTGATGTAGATTTTTCTTCTGTTCACTCACTTAGCATTTTGTTAATTGATAAATATAAACTATTAACATGTCTATTTTTGAAAGCATTCTTACTTTACAGCATTTTTTCACACCTGCCTAAAACTTTTGCACAGTACTGTATAATATATATATATATATATATATATATATATATACACACATACATACATACACACACTACCAGTCAAAAGTTTTAGAACACCTCAATTTTTCCAGTTTTTATTGAAATTTATGAAGTTTAATGTCTCAATGTACTCTGAAATTAAAGCATAGAACAAATAAACAATTGGAGATAAAAAAGAAATCATGGAATCGTTTTGTTTAACAAAATTTAATCTAAATTTGACTCAAAGTAGCCACCTTTTGCAGATATAACAGCCGAACACACTTGTGGCATTCTTTCTACAATGGAAATCAAATATTGTTCGGAAAGTTCTTCAACACTGTTGCAGAAGTTCCCACAAATGTGTTGCACTTGTAGGTTGCTTTGCTTTCACCCTTCTGTCCAGTTCATCCCAAACCAGCTCGATGGGGTTTAAGTCTGGAGACTGTGCTGGCCATTCCATGATTTGAAGCCTACCGTCTTGTTCTTTTCTTCTAAGGTAGTTCTGACATAGCCTGGAGGTATGTTTTGGGTCATTATCTTGCTGTAGGATGAACCCCTGACCAACTAGGCATATACCAGAGGGTATTGCATGGCGCTGCAAAATGCTGTGGTAGCAGTTTTGGTTCAGGGTGCCACTCACTCTGTGCAAGTCGCTGACTCTGGATCCAGCAAAACAGCCCCAGACCATCACGCTTCCTCCTCCATGTTTGACAGTTGGTGTCACACACCGAGGAACCATCCTTTCGCCTACTCGACGGCGTACAAAAACCCTGCGTGATGAACCGAAGATTTCAAATTTTGATTCATCGGTCCATAAGACCTTCTTCCAGTCTTCAGTAGTCCACTGGCGGTGCTTCATGGCCCAGGCAAGCCTCTTTTTCTTATTTTGCCATCTTAGCAATGGCTTTCTTACTGCCACTCGACCTGTCAAACATGCAGCTCGAAGTCTTCTCTTCACAGTTGAAACTGAGACTTGCTTACTTCGACCAGTGTTAAGCTGTGCTTGAAGCGGTTGTCCTGTGAGCCGCCTATCACGAAAGCTGTTGACTCTCAGAAACTTGTCTTCTGATTCTGTTGTGGCTTTGGGTCTGCCAGACCTCTTCCTGTCAGAGTTTCCTCCAGTTTCCAAGTGACTTTTGATGGTGTAGGAAACTGTACTCACTGACACCTTGGCTTTCTTTGCAATTTCTCTAAAGGAAAGACCTACACTTTTAAGGGTTATAATGGTCTGTCTGTCTTCCTTTGTTAACCCTTTGTGGTCCATTTATTAATCGCGTGTCAGGCACGTCAGGTCTACGTAATTTTCACACGCGCAGTTAATTTTAGACGTGCTGTTTAAAAGTATTTTTTTCCCCACAGTCAAACGGGTTTAAATGGCCCTGCATATCACAAAGCACTCACTAGGCATCTCCAGCCCTGCCCCACCCTTTCGTTTGCTATAGCGTTCACCTATGTAAGAAATAAATAATAATAATAATAATAATAATAATAGTACATACCGATCAATCATCTCCGGATCACTCGTTTTATCACCAAACTCCTCAATAATGCGATCCAAGTCATTATTTTATTACTATAACATCTCAAAAAAGCTCTGCAAATGTCCGTGTTTTCAGTGCGCCGATTCAGTCAGCCAACTTGTTTACTTACGACCCGCCCTGTTATCCGATATCAGATACCATGTATGACTATTCATGAGATACGCCTTATTTTTTTTCGACTTTGCTCTTGTCGCTCCCACTCAGCAATTGAATGGTTTTCTCGGCTTTTTCCGGAGAAAAAACGACTAGAAACCCGTTTTTTGCGTTGCTATAATGATGTCGGACCCAGTCCGACAAAGGACCTGTGAGGAATAATTGCAATGTCGGACCTAGTCCGACAATGGACCGGAAAGGGTTGATTGCCTTTTTCTCGCCATTATGAGAGCAATATACTATTTCCTGCTGTACAATACTGTCCAAATAATGCTTAAGAGGGTGTAGTAACACAGTCTGTTCCAACACTGCTTTTATACAGACAGAGGGTTTGTAAGTAATCAACAAAAGTTGGGACACCTGTAGGAATTGTTAGCATCAACTTTCAAGGCTTAATTTACTTCCATTGCTGCAGAACAGCTGTAAGTTGTTAACCCATTACTTGTTCCCTGAAAAAGGCCTTTTTGTATAACTCTGAAATGTACATTATTTTTCAGTTTTTGGTAACCTAAACTTTTTTTTTTTTAACCTCTGGCAGTTTACCGCTTACCTTTGTACCATTTCAGGTTATTCACTGGACTTGAACTGCTTAAATTTCAATAAAAACTGGAAAAATGGGAGTGTTCTAAAACTTTTGACCGGTAGTGTATGTGTGTGTGTAATATATATATATATATATATATATATATATATATATATATATATATATATATATATATATATGGATTTCCCGTTTGTGGCACCGATCCCTGAACAGTAGCATTAATATAACAATGCATTGGAATCGGCATTTGACAGATTCTTTAACATATGCAGCTGTGTTTTAATTATTATTATTAGTTTAGTTGTTTTGATATAATATGTAAAAAAATAAAATAAAATAAAAGGTTTAGTTTATTTTATTCACTTTGTGCACACAGGGCCAGCACATGTACATCTCAAAAAAGTGCAGTACAAATACAAAGAGAGACAAATTTACCAAGATAAAAATAATACTACAAATGCTTTTAAAAATACCAGATTCCCATTGGGTTATTTATTTATTTATTTAAAGAGTATTGATTTTTTAGTATTACATGCAGGACTGGCGCCATAAGATTGTTATATTATGTCACGGATGAATCTACCAGTTAATCAACTAATGCATATAAAAAAATGATTTCCATTACACGAGAGTAGATGTTAAAACTTCATGCTGATTTGAACTCGGCTCTCGCCAAGATAAGCACCAACTAAGACGTAGCTTTACAGTAAACTAATGTGATCCATATGCGTCTCCATCCATTTACGTTTCCTTCCATATGATGATGTAGATATCCTTCTGTCTGGTGTTAATGGCTGAAGTGTAATGCTGGCTCCAGGGATCAGCTTATTTTGCCTCCCTGGCGCATCAGCACACACAACGGCTGCGATGCTGGCTCCGGGGATCAACCACAGTGTGGTCTCCCCAGCGCATTACTAATGTAATTAAATATTAGTCATATGTTTTGGCCACAACTATTTAAATTTAAATTCAGGATCAAAAATTTGAATCAAGCGACAGCCCAAATTTCAATATATACTTACTTTTTTTTTTAAACTTTGTAGTTAAGTCTGCATGATCTTCAAACGTTATTTGTTCATTTAGGGTTTCTTTGCTTAGAAAATACTAACCGGGGCTGTCAATATACATCATAATGTAATATAAATAGTTTGTGTATATGTAGATGTGGACACCTGCATATCATAGAAATGTACTAAAAGCACATCCCTAGTGCACAGCACAATAACCAAGCTCCATGGTTAATCTACAACACTGTTTCGTGTCAGTTTTGTACGATACAACAGCGTCACTGAGGTTGTATCTTTGTAAATGCATATTTGAGGTTTTATTTTTTCTGTTGAGATTCAGATACTCTCAAAATGTGTAAGCAGCTCTCTAATGTTAAAAGTCTAAAGTGTGAGAGCAGGGGATATTAACTCTGGGTATATTACAAAAAGCAAAACAGAGACTTACCTTATTATCCTTTACATAAAGTGCTAACATTTCTTCTCTCCCGTAGCGGTAATCTGCTAACTTATACTTTGGCAATGCTGGTGAGAGAGGAGGGGAGGTGACACTGCCTCCACTGGACAGAGCCCGGAGCCTGCAGGCGAAACAACTCTGTGAGCGACACCGAGATCAATATACTTGCTTGCGGAATCCCCCCCTTCATCTGAACAGCTTCCTTAATATTTTTTCCGGAACATTGACTGACTGTTTCCACTTGGAAAAACTTCCTTTCACTTACCAGCCTTTTTAAAAAAAAATAAAATAATTAAAGCAGACAATGAAAGAAAATATAGTTTAGAACAATGTTTTCAAAAGTTGTCAACATTCTCATTTTTTTTTATTTTATTATTATTATTTTTTAAACAAACATTCATATTCTGCTATGTAACTGCAAATTTAAATGTTTTACACCATAGTTCTTAGCATAACTAAACTACAGGTGGTCTAAATACACCACTAGGGAGAACTGGACATTGATGATGCTTGACTAGAATTGTCCAATGATATACAAACCTGTTGAACTCTGGGCAAAAAGGAAAAATAAAACATGTGCTAGAATGCTGAACACCGCCAGTAAAACTAACACACTAAAACTGAAATCAAAACACAAATATACTCACCATTCAGGGCCAAAGTTAAGTGTTTGTGTTTCTGCTGCCATTTTTTTCTTTATTTCTTGAATATCTAAAGCGAAATAAAACAAATTGGAGGTCACACAAGTTAAAGCACCTCATTTTACCTATAAAACTCAGGCATGTGGTTCAGGTCCTTGTTTAAAAGTACAGACCCGGCGCTTTCCAAGGACATATTCCCTGTTTGTAAGAGGTACTCCTAGCTGGTGTCGGATACAATAGTTCCCAGCGTACAAAACTTCCCAGTGTGGCTTCCGATTCTGATTAACGTGAAGAAAGACTTCATCTCCCAATGTCCTTGCATACTGAAGTGAAAAAGAAAAACTTCATTTCCCAGCATCCCTGCCTTTCACAGCTGCCCTGTTCACTCAATAAAATATGGACAAATAAAACAGTGTAAGCACTTTAACCGACACTATTTCGCCATTCTTTTTATAAATAAATAAATGCATAAATAAATAAATAAATAAATAAAATAATAGTAGCTACATGTTTTACACGTCTACCAATAAATATTAGCCAACATTTCATTAAAGAAACAATGTGACGAACCTGGAAGCCATACTGGGAAGTTTTGTACACTGGGAACTATTGTATCCGACACCGGGGGTACGATCGCCTGAAGGTAAGCCTCTCATCATGTGACTGGGTTCACATCCGACACCTGGGCTACAATCGCCTGAAGGTAAGCCTCTGGTCATGGGACAGGGTTCACATGCACAGGTTTTGTTTTGAGTCAACTGCTCCGTCATTTTAGCAGCATATGGGGATTGATTTTATTCTTAATACAAGGGTGGTAAAACGTGACTGGCGTGTATCTTGGTAACTGATATCCAAGTGCGGACTGTATACACGCAAACGAATATTTTTTGACATTTATTCGAATACAAAAAACAGATGTTCGTATTCGCTAGAAATTACAAAATGCCTTGCACTTATTTACCACCTCACCAGAATTTGCTTAATAGTTTCAGAAAACGGCAAATGAAAGAGCTCTTTGTGATATTGTGTGTGTAATTATATATATAATCTCTTTCCCCTCGGAGTTCCATGCCATCATCACCTTAGACACCGTTGCTCGTGAAACATCAGCAAGTTGAGCTGTCTTGGTCACTGAAGCTCCTGCCAAACGTGCCCCAACAATCACCCCTCTTTCAAAGTCACTGAGGTCTCCTCTTGCAGCCATGCTAGCCATAATTATAGGCAACTAGGCCTGTCCAGCAATTTTATACATGACCCTAAGCATGCTGGGATGTTATCTGCTTAATTAATGAATGAGCCACACCTGTGTGGAAGCCCTTGCTTTCAATATACTTGGTGTCCCTCATTTACCCAGGTGTTTCCATTTTTTTGTCCACTACCTGTATATTATATATTTTGTTGTGACTCTTATGTGGAACATAATAAACGAGAACCAAAACGGTGAGTTTTCTCCCTTCACAACATCATTTCCACGTTTTTTTTAATAATTTAGTCGTCGCCAATTTTTTTACCCTGGTTTTCTCCCCAATTTAGAATGCCCAATTATTATTCTCTGTATCCTCGGCTCACCGCTCGCAACCCCCCCCCCGCCGGGAAACAGCGGCTGGAGCACGCGTCCTCTGAAACGTGCTCCTGCCAAGCCGTCATTTTTCGTACTGCGGATCCACATCTATGCCACAAGACCTATAGTGCCGGAGGACAACACAGATCTGGCAGCTCCACTGCAGAACCACAGGCGCCCTATCGGCCACAGGGGTCGCTGATGCACGGTGAGCCGTGGATTCCCCTGCCGACCTAAGCCCTCCCTACCCGGTCAGCGCTCTGCCAGTTGTGCGCCGCCCCTAGGAACTCCTGGTCACAGTCGGTTGTGACATAACCTGGATTCGAACTTGCGATCTCCAGGTTATAGGGCACATCCTGCACTCCGTGCGGAGCACCTTTACTGGATGCGCCACTCGGGAACCCCCACGTTTTGTTTTATTTGAAGCGTTTAAAGTTAAAATTTCCGTTTTCATTTGCTTGTTCAGCTACAAAAAGGCACAAGTAAACCTCATGTTATTCCTTTATGAAAACATGAAGCTGGCCACTATTTACTGTGACGGCAATGGCAAGAATAGAAAAAAAATAAATAAAATGCATTGCCAACTTTACATACCATTTATTTCAGGAATAAACAAAACAACGTTTAACTGCTATTTGGCATCCTTTGTTTTGTAGTTCATTCACTAAAGTAAGTCCTACAGAACTTATTCTTTACTCCTGGGATATTTTTCTATTTTAACATGTTACATATTGTAAGGTCTTACTGTAAATAAAAGGCACACACAGGAGCCACGGCCACGTCCCCTGCTATGCTGTCTCTGCCTGCATTCACAGCAATATAATGGCTTTTAATACTTTTTTGAAAAACTAATATCAGAACTAATATTTAAATTATGAGCGAATATCCGAACATTAAAACAAGTGTGTTCGTCCCAGCATATAATTTTTTTTTATATATATATATATATATATATATATATATATATATATATATATATATATATATATATAAAATTATAAAAATATTGTTCACCCCAGGAATACTGTACAGCCGGGCGGCAGAACATTATAGCCGGCAGCACTTTGAACGGAAAAATAAAAACTTGCCTTACCTTAAATATAATACGACAAAGAATTTGAATAATGTGTTGTCTTTCGTTGACTATATCTGGTCACTCTTTTTTATGTTATAAATTATTTTTAATTTGTTTTTTTATTATGGTAAATTACCCTGCTTATTTAGGCACTCTGCGATTTGACTGGGGAAAGACAACGTAGGTTTATTGGAGTACATATTGATACGATATCACAACAAAAGGAATACACTTTTTTTTGGTGCACATGTATAGCTATTAAGTATTATATATCACCTTACAGTACAATAATACGACAAAAAAATGACTCAATGGTAATAACCGAAAATAATCTCAATTTTTTAATAAAAGCAGCCGGCACAAATAGTATTATGCGGTGGATTGCGCCAATCGCCTGCTTATTTTGACCCCCTGCATTCATCGTCACTATTTTTGCTTTGAAAATAAATGGTTATTTTTTTAGCAGTCATTTAACGTTTTAGCCTCTCGAAGTGCTTAACAACTCTCTGATTAGTTAAATGTTGTGTCAAGACATAACACAGCTGTCATGTTGTTCCAAGATTTTTTTTTTTTCATGCAGCAATGGTCTGCTAGAAGCACAATCAATCCTTATTGTTAAAGGCACAGTAGCTTCTGCAAGAAGGGCTACTGTGCCTTTAACAATAAGGATTGATTGTGCTTCTAGCAGACCATTGCCACGAACAAAAGAAATTCCTGAAGACCTCCGGAAAACAGTTGTTGATGCCTATCAGCCTGGAAAGGGTTACAAAGCCATTTCTAAGGCGCTGGGGCTCCACTGAACCAGTCAGAGCCATATTGTCCAAATGGAGAACATTTGGGACAGTAGTGAATCTTCCCAGGAGTGGCCGTCCTGCCAAAATCTCTCCAAGAGCAAGGCGTAAAATCGTCCAGGAAGTCACAAAGAACCCTAGAACAACATCCACGGATCGGCAGGCCTCTCTCGCCTCGGCTATGGTCAGTGTTCATGACTCCACCATCAGAAAGACACTGAGCAAAAATGGGATTCATGGCAGAATAGCAAGCAGAAACCATTGCTCACTAAGAAGAACATGAATGCTCGTCTCAAGTTTGCCAAAAAGCACCTGGATGATCCTCAAGAGTTCTGGAACAATGTTCTATGGACAGATGAGTCAAAAGTGGAACTTTTTGGCCGACATGGGCCCAGTTATGTCTGGCGAAAATCCAAACACTGCATTCCACAGTAAGAACCTCATACCAACGGTCAAGCATGGTGGTGGTAGTGTCATAGTTTGGGGATGCTTTGCTGCATCAGGACCAGGACGCCTTGCCATCATTGAAGGAACCATGAATTCTGCTCTGTATCAGAATTCTACAGGAAAATGTCAGGCAATCCGTCCGCGAGCTGAAGCTGAAGCGCAGCTGGGTCATGCAGCAAGACAATGATCCGAAACACACAAGCAAGTCTACATCAGAATGGTTGAAGAACAAGACATTTAAGGTTTTGGAATGGCCTAGTCAAAGTCCAGACCTAAACCCCATTGAGATGTTGTGGCAGGACCTGAAACTAGCAGTTCATGCTCGAAAACCCACAAATGTCAGAGTTGAAGCAGTTCTGCATAGAGGAGTGGGCCAAAATTCCTCCACGGCGCTGTGAGAGACTAATCAATAACTACACGAAGCGTTTGGTTGCAGTTATTGCTTGCTAAAGGTGGCGTAGTTCACTCAGGGTCCCTTTTATCTAATATTAGGTTTTGGTTGAAGATCTGATAACATTGTGTCAAATATGCAAAAATGCAGAAAAATCACAACCATTTCAACCTTTTTTTGAAACTGTATCCCTTCTGTCGGGAGGTTTCAACTAAAGTACCCTTTACAATTTTCGCTCCATGAATGTTGACAGTTGCAATAAAAAGGCAGAATAATCTGGGTAACATTTATTTTCTCTCCTGTTTATTTAATATATACTTTTACACAACAGTCTGGGACTGACAAATTGCTGAGACAGAAAACCAAACAGTAGGCTTCATTCTTAAAACTTTGATGCAAATAATTAAAAGATAGTATTTAGGAATCTTTAGCTTTCTATTGGGAAGAAGCATTATAAATATAAAATAGTCTGCACTGTAAATGTTTATCACGTTACTATTTACTTCCCACCGCAGCATAATTGTGTGCCGTTTAAAATGTTTACAATATCAAACCATTAACCTCAGGACAAAACTAGAATGAATTAATAACTAACTAAAAATGATCCAAAGGGACTCTGTATAACTGTCACTTTACACTTTCTGACTTGTGTTTTCCTTCATTTTTCTATATTAAGAAATGTATCTAACACCGAACACATGTTCAACCAGCCGCTATTGCCGTTAATAAAATGCAGCCGCAGTAATAAACAAAAACCGTCCAAGTAGAAGTTTTGTGATGACTATTTACGTTTACCAGAGCATTTATATTTCTAAAAAAAAAAAAACACAGAAACACTGTGCTTCACTGATACGACAACTTGAAAACAACAAAGATCACAAGCAGCACAGAGCACTCTCCAGGCACAATCGCCAGACGCTTGCTTCACCTACATATCAGAGTGGAAATCCACGCAATCGAAATCGCGCATGCGTACAGGTGGAAAATGTGGACATGATAGATTAAGTTTTTTTTTTTTCATTAGCAGTTCACTTTGAGCTGCTAAACAAAGATTAAAAAGTACACATCATGGTAGAGAATACATACAATTAAATTTCAAGATTATAAACTTTATTTGTGCATTTTCAGTTGAAGTGGTCACATCCTTACCCCCTATCGTTCCAGACTGAGCCCAGAAAATGTTAATATTTTGGTGTTTCTCCACAGTAATTTGAAATAAAAAAGTAGCACTATTTTGCTGAGCCTGTGTGAGCTAGAGTGAACACTACTTCCAGTTAGGTAGTGCCTGACAGAACTGTAGTACCAGAGTGTTGTATTTGTTTTAAAACTTGAAAGTTATTTTTCTTGTTAAATGACTTGACTAGTGTATTTCTTTAAATAGCCATTTAAAAACAGATTACAAAAAAAAAAAATGACATTATACCACAGTACGACGATAACCGTGGTATATTTGACAGTTACCATACCGTCAAAATTTGATACCGTGACATGCCTACTGGTATGTATGATTCATTGCCATACATGTAAAGGCGCGCCACGTGGAGTGCAGGATGCGCCCTATAGCTTGGAGGTCGCCAGTTCGAGTCCAGGCTATTCCACTGCCGACCGTTCCCAGGGAGTGGCACACAATTAGCCAAGCACCGCCCAGGGGGGAGGGCTTAGGTCGGCCAGGGTGTCCTCGGCTCACCGCACACCAGCAACCCCTGTGGACTGGTCAGGCGCCTGATGGCTTGCCTGTAAGCTGCCCAGAGTTGCGCTGTCCTCCGACGCTGTAGCTCTGGGTTGGTTGCATTGCAGGCCTGCAGAGTGAAAAGAAGCGATCGGCTGACGGCACATGCTTCGGAGGACAGCGTGTGTTCATCTTTGCCGCTCCAGAGTCAGTGGAGGGGTGGTAGCGGTGAGCTGAGCCTAAAATACAACTGGATATTTCAAAATTGGGAGAAAAACGGGGGGAAAAAAAAACAGGAGACACTCATTTCCACATCATGTTTATTAACATTTACCAGTCTTGATCATAGTTTTCAACAGCAATGTAACAGTTTTATATATCTGGCAGCTTTCCAATGTGTCGCATCAGATCTAGGTCATTAGCGCCATCTATAGCATGAAAAAATAAACAGCGCTATGAAACTCACTGTACGTACATAGAAATGTAAATGCGACAGAGGAGTCTTTTTCCTAATATCCTCTAAATCTAATCCTCCTCCTAACGTGTACCACACTACGGGTGAAAACCAGTTTTAAATTTCCAACAGCCAAGGCTTCCCTAGCCTTACTGACTAGCTGAACAGGTTTACACTAACCAAGATACCTGACAAAGTGAAAGCAGTGAATTGTAACAGACCTGCTTTGGAATGCCACACAGTTAAATTATGGCATTTACTCCACCATTTAAAACAATGCTACTTTGATATGGTCTGTGGAATTTATTTTTTATTATTTGTATTTTTTTTTTTTTTAACATACCAAGCAACATCTGATCAATATGCTTTACAAAATCACTTAATTAAAAAAAAAAAAGCAAGAAATGCAAAAACAGTGAAAAATAAATCTGAGATGAATACTTGTCACAGAACAATAGGTTTGGTAGTTCAGATTTATAAAAAAAATAAAACATTTCATTAATGTTTCCTATCCTATTTGGCATTTGTCACACCTAAAAAACAAATATATATCTTAAACTCTGCTAGCTAAAACCTTCATCTTGAACCACTTAATATTTCACTGCACTGCCAGTTGCTCCAAGCAGACACTCATAGGGGGCATCACCACATGCATTCTCCCGAATCCAGCACATCTATCTTCACCACATGCATTCTCCTGAATCTATCTACTGTTAAAATGTGCATCACACCTACAGAACACTTAAACTAAATCTATAGGGGCACATTGTTTAAAGAAAGACAGAAAGATTCAGAATGTAAAGCCTATCATACCTAGGGCCCTATGAAATCTGTGTTGGAGAACACGGACAGAATCGCGGAATTCACAGAGAAAAAAAAAAAAAAAAAAAAAAAAAAAAAATACAGAATTAGGCACCCGAGGACATTACCACAAATCAGTTTAAAACAAAATATATATATGTATATGTTTTAAAAATGACATTTTAATAGCACAGTGTTTGTATGACAAGAGGAGCCCGCTCCTTCTCCACCCTTGCTCCGCAGTGGTGGAATGACCTTCCTACAGATGTCAGGACTGCCCAGTCCCTGACCACATTCCGGCGCCTCCTTAAGAATCACCTCTTCAAACAGCACCTGTAGAACTCCTCTGTTTGTATCCTGGGACACTATCACCCTTCATGTAAATGTGCTTTATTTTGCTCTTATCTGCACCCTATTTTACTGCATTTAATCCTGTACTTCAGAATACTGTAATCTGCCAAGTGTTTAACCTGTAGTACTTTGTATTTAATCACATCCTGATGTAACTATTACTATTTAATCATATCCTGATGTAACTATCACTATTATCTGCTGTATTATTGAATTGTGGTTTGTCACACTTGTACTTTGCTTGAACAAAAGTTATTGTATTTCTTGCTCTTACTGTATTACTTGTATTGTAACACTTGAAATGTATTTGCTTACGATTGCAAGTCGCCCTGGATAAGGGCGTCTGCTAAGAAATAAATAATAATAATAATAAATAATAATAATAAAAGAGGCTTGAAGAAACACACGTCATGGGAACGCATGAAAAAAACGAATTTTTGCACCTCTCAGCCACCATAAGGAAATGTATGCACATGGATTAGGGAGTGGTTAACATGTAGAAAACAGAAAAGTACTGATTAGAGGAGAAACCACAAAATGGAGCGAGGTAACCAGTGGAGTACCACAGGGAGAAGTATTAGGTCCTTTGCTTACTATACCAGAATCTAAATCATTAGGTAGCAGGTAGAATAGCAGAGGACCTAATGCTGATCCCTGGGGTACACCACTGGTTACCTCGCTCCATTTTGAGGTTTCTCCTCTAAATCGGTACTTTCTGTTTTCTACATGTTAACCACTCCCTAATCCATGTGCATGCATTTCCTTGAAACCCTACTGCTTTCAGTTTGAGAATTCTTCTTTTATGCGGGACTTTGTCAAAAGCTTTCTGGAAATCTAAATAAACCATGTTGTGTGCGTTGCAATTATCCATTGTCGATGTTGAATCCTCAAAAAAATCAAGCAGGTTAGTTAGACACAATCTCCCTCTCCCAAAACCACGCTGACTGTCTCCCAGGATATTGTTACCATGTAGGTAATTTTCCATTTTGGATCTTATTATTAGTTTCCATAAGTTTACATATAATAGAGGTTAGGCTTATTGGTCTGTAGTTACCTGGTTCGGTTTTGTTTCCCTTTTTGTGGATCGGTATTACGTTTGCAATTCTCCAGTCTGCAAACTCTCCGTGCCAGGACAGTGAAGTCCTGCTTTCGTTACATTTCTTAAGACTGTATTCAACAGTTAATTTGGAGTTTTTTTTTATTATTTAATACAATCTAATGCGGCTAGTAGTACAGAGATTTAAATGGCAGCATTTCTTTCTCAATCTAGCTACGGTACTTTGGTTTTACATGACTCCATTTTTGGTACGTGTTAAAAAGTGGTATACAGTGCACTGTTAAGAAAGCTTTCGGTCTTTTACGTCATTTATGTAATTTAGCATATTTTCCCATTATTAAGCAAATAGCATGACTATTTATCATATGCAATTCTGGGGTCTTGTAATTTTTTTGTTTTTTAATCTTGTGCAACTTTGTGGCGTTCTCATTTTGTCTTGTTCGTCGTAAATAATTTCTTTTTTTTTTTTACTATTAACGACACATTGTTTGTATTATGTACAATTAACTTGTGGCATTTGCTTTTAGTTTTCCTACAAACCTTATGATTGCACTTGTACCAAAATCTGACCGTGTACCATTTTCTGACACACGGGTCAGGTTTTTGTACCACATTCTGACACTACACCGATACAACATCAGAACTACCGTTATTTCTGCCAAGAATTAACCCTTTGCGGTCCATTGTCGGACTGGCTGCGACATTGCAATTATTCCTCACAGGTCCTTTGTCGGACTGGGTCCGACATCATTATAGCAACGCAATAAACGGGTTTCTAGTCGTTTTTTCTCCGGAAAAAGCCGAGAAAACCATTCAATTGCCGAGTGGGAGCGACAGGAGCCGAGACAAGTCGGGGAAAAAAAATTTTTTTTTTTAAAAATAAGGCGTATCTCATGAATAGTCATACATGGTATCAGGTATCAGATAACGGGGCGGTCATAGTAAACAAGCTGGCTGAGTGCGTCAGCGCACAGAGACTATCATGGACATTTGCAGAGCTTTTTTGAGATGTTATAGTAATAAAATAATGACTTGGGTCGCATTATTGAGGAGTTTGGTGATAAAACGAGTGATCCGGAGATGATCGATCGGTATGTACGACTATTAAAGACTGGTGGAGAGCATGCCAAGACGCATGAAAGCTGTGCTTGAAAATCAGGGTTATTCCACCAAATATTGATTTCTGAACTCTTCCTAAGTTAAAACATTAGTATTGTGTTGTTTAAAAATGAATATGAACTTATTTTCTTTGCATTATTCGAGGTCTGACAACACTGCATCTTTTTTGTTATTTTGACCAGTTGTCATTTTCTGCAAATAAATGCTCTAAATGACAATATTTTTATTTGGAATTTGGGAGAAATGCTGTCAGTAGTTTATAGAATAAAACAAAAATGTTCATTTTACCCAAACACATACCTATAAATAGTAAAACAAAGAGAAAGTGATAATTTTGCAGTGGTCTCTTAATTTTTTCCAGAGCTATATATATATATATATATATATATATATAAACAACCGTCAGAAGAAACGCTTGTCATTAACTTTCTTACCCCCGTGTTGACTGGATATAATGCCACGCCTACTACAAGCATGACAAACAGAATTCATCAATCATGCGCCAGGTCGACCGAGAATAAAACCCGCCCCAGTGTCAATCTTTGTTGCACCAATTAGAAAAGCTACTTGGAGGCAACTGTCAAACCCCTTCCTTTTTATAATATCCGCCCTTACTGTGGCACCACAGCAGGCGGATACGCGACGGACTGGCTGTATATGATAAATTACTAAAATGAATACATAAATATGCGTTTGGTGAAATTTGTCACGTGACTGATTATACATCTAGCATATTATTCAATGTTTAACCACTTCTTTAGGGTTTATACGTTTAAAATTCCCATACCTAGTATCTATCATTGATTCGTTCTGAATACTTTATACCCACCCCAACTACTGAGTGGTAGCACATTCCTACATTTCTATTAGAGACTCCTCTTGTGAGATTTAAAAGAAGACTACAATTAGGAATGGAGGCTTGTTCGCAGGATTTAAAGCTGTATTACAGTTAAGATGCGGAGGATATAAAACAGAATTGCAAATTGTGGCGAAATATAAAAGAATTTGGCTGTGACCACAAAAATTTAATTAATTGTGGAAGACAGCAAAGGAAAGAAGATACAACTTAAGTGTGCAAGTCTGTCGAATTACTACTATACATACACTACCAGTCAAAAGTTTTAGAACACCTCAATTTTTCCAGTTTTTATTGAAATGTACGCAGTTTAATGTCTCAATGTACTCTGAAATTAAAGTATAGAACAAACAAACAATTGGAGATAAAAAAGAAATCATGGAATCGTTTTGTTTAACAAAACTTAATCTAAATTTGACTCAAAGTAGCCACCTTTTGCAGATATAACAGCCGAACTATCAAATATTGTTCGGAAAGTTCTTCCCAACACTGTTGCAGAAGTTCCCACAAATGTGTTGCACTTGTAGGTTGCTTTGCTTTCACCCTTCTGTCCAGTTCATCCCAAACCAGCTCGATGGGGTTTAAGTCTGGAGACTGTGCTGGCCATTCCATGATTTGAAGCCTACCGTCTTGTTCTTTTCTTCTAAGGTAGTTCTGACATAGCCTGGAGGTATGTTTTGGGTCATTATCTTGCTGTAGGATGAACCCCTGACCAACTAGGCGTATACCAGAGGGTATTGCATGGCGCTGCAAAATGCTGTGGTAGCAGTTTTGGTTCAGGGTGCCACTCACTCTGTGCAAGTCGCCGACTCTGGATCCAGCAAAACAGCCCCAGACCATCACGCTTCCTCCTCCATGTTTGACAGTTGGTGTCACACACCGAGGAACCATCCTTTCGCCTACTCGACGGCGTACAAAAACCCTGCGTGATGAACCGAAGATTTCAAATTTTGATTCATCGGTCCATAAGACCTTCTTCCAGTCTTCAGTAGTCCACTGGCGGTGCTTCATGGCCCAGGCAAGCCTCTTTTTCTTATTTTGCCATCTTAGCAATGGCTTTCTTACTGCCACTCGACCTGTCAAACATGCAGCTCGAAGTCTTCTCTTCACAGTTGAAACTGAGACTTGCTTACTTCGACCAGTGTTAAGCTGTGCTTGAAGCTGTTGTTCTGTGAGCCGCCTATCACGCAAGCTGTTGACTCTCAGAAACTTGTCTTCTGATTCTGTTGTGGCTTTGGGTCTGCCAGACCTCTTCCTGTCAGAGTTTCCTCCAGTTTCCAAGTGCCTTTTGATGGTGTAGGAAACTGTACTCACTGACACCTTGGCTTTCTTTGCAATTTCTCTAAAGGAAAGACCTACACTTTTAAGGGTTATAATGGTCTGTCTGTCTTCCTTTGTTAATTGCCTTTTTCTCGCCATTATGAGAGCAATATACTACTTCCTGCAGTACAATACTGTCCAAATAATGCTTAAGAGGGTGTAGTAACACAGTCTGTTCCAACACTGCTTTTACAGACAGAGGGTTTGTAAGTAATCAACAAAAGTTGGGACACTGTAGGAACTGTTAGCATCAACTTTCAAGGCTTAATTTACTTCCATTGCTGCAGAACAGCTGCAAGTTGTTAACCCATTACTTGTTCCCTGAAAAAGGCCTTTTTGTATAACTCTGAAATGTACATTATTTTTCAGTTTTTGGTAACCTAAACTTTTTTTTTTTTTTTTTAACCTCTGGCAGTTTACCGCTTACCTTTGTACCATTTCAGGTTATTCACTGGACTTGAACTGCTTAAATTTCAATAAAAACTGGAAAAATGGGGGTGTTCTAAAACTTTAGACCGGTAGTGTATTTTGACAGAAAAAAACACCCAAGCATTTTGGACAGTAACTAGAAACAATAATTTCATATAGTACAGTCGCCACCACTTAGAACAGGTGTGTTTGTGTTAACATGATTCACCCGCAGTAAGCGATGGACGGTCTAAACTCCCACACAATAACCTGACATTCTAAATATCCCCCAATCACCAGTACAGTAATCAAAATAAACAAGTGTGCATGCGGTTACAAATCTTTATTAGCGGTAAAAGACTGTTTGGAATTCTGCTTTGCAACTGTACCTTTTTAAAAAAAAAATTAATAAAAAAAATAATGCTTAGTCCCAAAATGCCAACTCCGTACCCAGTGCCTAATTCCACGATTCCGTCCATGATTCCGCGACCGTGGAAAATCAGTAGACCTAGACGCTACATTAAATCCAACGATGAACTGCAAGTAGAATATTATTCTGATGCTTAAAAAAATCCTAAATAACAATGATAGTTTAATCCTAAATAACACTGATAGTTTAAAATACTATTATTATTATTTAGTAGTAGTTTAGAGTACATGTAGCCTATACAGTTACCAGACTAACATTCACCCTAAGTAATGCTTTGTAGTTGGTTTCAGGCTGACAAAACTGTAATATAGGGGTATTTATTATTTCGTAAGAAAATAGTATTAACCAGGTAACTTATTGTTCAAATGCAGCATCGATGTGCGGTTAGATACAAAACTGCCTCTACGATGTCTCTGCTCCGTCTCTGTCTCTTTGGCAGCTTGGCATCACCTCAGATCCTCCTCTGTAGCTCACTTGGTCAAATCCTTGAACGTAAACAGTTTCACTGAAAAGCACTGGTTGGTTTTAAAACCAAGACTAGACAAGCAACGACAACAACCTCCCTAACTTCCAAAGAGTTGTGGGCTCTCTAAACGTTAAGTGGGAATTACCTTTTGTAATTTGTTGCTCTGTTTGTTTATCTTAATCTGCATTGGTTGCGGGTGTAGTAGGCAGCATTTTGAAGCTGGAATTGATACTGTGCCGTCTTGTTTAGTAACAAATTCAAGTTTGACTGAATTTCGTAACCAGATATTTTCATGACGTTTTTGTTTGAACAATTTAAGTTGGGCTGCATTTTTAATCAGTGAATGCTTAACCCTTTGCAGTCCATTTTTTAAGTGCGTGTCAGGCTCGTCAGGTCCAATTTATTTTCACACACACAGTTAATTTTAGACGTGCTGTTTAAAAGTATTTTTTTTTCCAGTCAAACGGGTTTAAAAGGCCCTGCTTATCAACAAAGCACTCACTAGGCATCTCCAGCCCCGCCCCACCCTTTCGTTCGCTATAGCTTTCACATATGCTAAGAAATAAATAATAATAATAATAATAATAATAATAATAGTCGTACATACCGATCAATCATCTCCTGATCACTGGTTTTATCACCAAACTCCTCAATAATGCGATCCAAGTCATTTTATTACTATAACTCAAAAAAGCTCTGCAAATGTCCGTGGTATTCTCTGTGCACTGATTCAGTAACAGCCAGCTTGTTTCCTTATGGCCGCTGTTATCTGATGCCAGGGGCAAGTATGACTATTCATGAGATACAGCCTTTTTTTTTTTTTTTGGCTTGTCTCGGCTCCTGTCGCTCCCACTCGGCCATTGAATGGTTTTCTCGGCTTTTTCCGGAGAAAAAAGGACTAGAAGCCTGTTTTTTGAGTTTTTTCGATGATGTCGGACAGGGTCCAACATTGGACCGGATAGGAATAATTACAGGACGGCAAAGGGTTAAAATAAGAATGTAATGAACATTGTTGTAGTTGACATTGTGTAGGCTAATTTTTCTTTTCTACTGTACAGTGTAGGTTGAAGTTATAATATGCAATATTTGACACCCAGTGGCTATAAAAAATGTCACATTATATATTTTTCAACAGAAGTGTTTTATGCATGCCTTGTATACATTTTGATTACTTACAACTACAACATATAAAACAGCTGCCCACAAGAACCCTGGATGGTGCAAGTGGTACTGTATATAAAAAGCGAAAGCCCCGAAAAAAAACTGATTTACATAAAACTCAAAATAGCTACAAACACCGAAAAATGAAATTACAGAAGCCCAAATTACATTACAACAGTTCTGAAAACAAATGTCCAGCACAGTTGTGAGAATCATATTTACAGTCTTCTACTAACACTGTAGTTCAGTTTACAAATAGTATTTTGAAAATACTTGTTTCTTATTGCTGGCATTACAATAACAATAAAAAATATGAAACAGTTTAGTAACAGTCCAGCAATGTCATGCGAGTGTAATTACTATTTACAGTACTCAAATTTAATTGGCTAACAAACATGAGCATGCATTAATGTGCGTCTACACTGATAATTAAATAACTATGTATTAGCAACAGCATGCACTCTAGCAGCCTCACCTACCAATCACTGTGTTAAGGGTATATTTGTCAAGCCCGCTGGCAGCTGAACGAAACAGAAGCTGCGCAGAGGTGGGTTATTAATGTTGATAATTTCATCAGGGCAACGGCAAAATTTTACCTGCTGCAGCCAGTTTAAAATCTAGTGCGGACTCTTATCAAGAACATGAGGCTTGAATCAAGTATTCAAGGAATACAACCAATCCGAGTGTTCATGCCACCAACAGATCAACAGCACATCATCGCCATCAGTCATAGACAGCATAAGATCGTGAAGGTATGATAACTCAATATGCACAAGCTACATTAAAATCGTCATAACTATAGCTCTATGCACAATAGCAAAGCGTGGTCTGTGCATCCCTGGGACCAGTCTCTGCTGATGGAGTGTTCTCCACTGCTGGAGATGTGGTAACAGCACAGAGAAGTGCACTCAAACCAGGACTTGTAGATTACTTAGTGTTCCTCAAGAAAACTCAAAATATAAAAGAATTCGATTTGTTTTTAAAATAATCTGCATTAAGAACAGTTTCTCTTTTGTTAGAGTCAGAACTTTTGAAAGTTGTTTCCAATACCTAATTTTTTATTTAACTTTTGTTATTTACAGTATTTGCAGGGCTCCAGACTGCAACTAAAATGGTTGAAATTTTTTTTCGGGGTTAGGCGCATTGGCGCCTGCAACACAAAAATGCTGCCTCTCCCTTTAAAAGCATGGGTCAATATTTATGAATGCGATATGACTGGTCTGTAAGGAGAAAAGAAATGCATATCACGTTTTAATAAACTGAAATGAGAGAAGGACGGTAACTAATAACAACAACAAAACCTTCATTGAATAAAAATGTTTGCAAACGCAGATGGGTGCTGTAGGAACACCAGCAGAACACAGTAACCCCAGTTTCATGCAACAGTTGTGTAAAAATTTAGTACTTAATATCGTAAATAGCAGAACCAACTCACTGCAATTTAAAACTTATTTTTACTGAAAAATAAACAGTAACAGGTAATCATAAGAGCTGTCTGTGTTACATGCTGTCAGATCAGGACTTCACTAACACTGAGCATGGGAGCTGCAGCATGCTATTTCCCCATGTTACAACTTTAGAGGTGCCGTCACCAATTCCAGACACAAAATATTTAAAATATTAACATGCCATGGGGCAGCAGTGTGGAGTAGTGGTTAGGGCTCTGGACTCTTGACCGGAGGGTTGTGGGTTCAATCCCCAGTGGGGGACACTGCTGTTGTACCCTTGAGCAAGGTACTTTACCTAGATTGCTCCAGTAAAAACCCCACTGTATAAATGGGTAATTGTATGTAAAAATAATGTGATATCTGTATAATGTGAAATAATGCATAATGTAATATCTTGTAACAATTGTAAGTCGTCCTGGATAAGGGCGTCTGCTAAGAAATTAATAATAATAATGCCAAGTTTACTGCAGTCATCAGCTGCATAGATTAACCAATTAAGCAGAATGTGGCAACAAACAAGCAAGTACAGACATTAAGTTACTGTTTTAGTATCACTTTAGTGTCTTAAGTTGCTGTATTTTAAGCAGTTGAATATGGTAGCAACTAACTTGCTCCAGGATTTGTCAACCAATTTTTTTTTGGCCTCGGAACCATTGGCTCCCAAGGCAACAACCGTGTCTGGAGCCCTGATTTGTAATTTTGTTTTAAAGAAATGTATTTTAAAGAATAAACAGGAAACAAAAGCAAAACTGGCCGTGAAGTTTATTTGACCAAAATTGCTTTACCAGTGTTATTGCCAAGACGCACAAGCAAATGAGACAATTGTGGGTTTATGTTTCATGCTTAATTTACTGTATTGTGGTACGTATCGTATCATGAAGACACTGCCGATACCCAGCCCTGCCACAAATGAAGTTTACCGTTTTACTGGCATTACTACAATAACCAGGATCAAATATGAAACACTAAAGGCATGTTGACCGACTCATTGCTACACAGGTCCACTGCTGTGTCTCACCTGATAGTAATTTAAATAGCGCCTCTTAATGTAAATGCACAGTGAATCCTTCACATTGTTTCTTTGCTAAATTTTACCTTATTTGCAAAATTTAACAAGGTTGTGTCTCCAGACAGAATGTCTTTATGAAACAAACTACGTAGTGTAGCGACTCATCCTTTACACAGTAAACCAATCCATTTCCTTTAAGGAATGTATAGCTAGAAAACTAGCTTTGAGCTTGTTTCTTCATCGTCAGATCATATAACGTAATTAAGCAATGGTCATGGTTTAACATTGCTAATTATAGTTATTAAATATGCAGGTAGAGTGGAAAGAAATAAACTAAACAATAATTAATTTAGCTTACTTATTTCAGGGAAAGCCATCTTTACCTTTGTTCTCTACGTGTTTACAATATGATCTTTAATGGTATTGACTTGTACATGATCAAGCGAATTACAGCAACATTTGCAGAAGAGTATCCCAGCATCCTCATATAGATAATCAAAAAATGTTTGCTCGGTCTTGCTGAAACATAAAAAAAAATAATAATAATAATAATAATAATAATAATAATAATAAATAAATAATAATAATAATAATCTTCGTTGGTCACCATGTTGAGTTTAGTTAAGTTAAGTCACATTATGAATAATCAAATCAACTTGGCTGGGTGTAGTGCAGAAAACAAAGAAATGTAGAAAACTGGAATTGCGAGTTGAAAAAAAAAAAAAAGTCAGTGAAAATTTCCATTCCCAAAATGCCTAATTCTGTGATTCTATCCGCAATTGTGAAAAATTAGTGTCCCTACTTATTCCACCTGTCAAAACATCAGATAAAAGCGTGCTTGCAGAGATGCTTCTTCACTAGTTTAACATCTTCGTATCTTTTCAGTTTCACTAATTTATACTTTTCAACTACATCAATACATGTCAAGCACTTAATGTTAGTGTCAAGTTAGTTTAATCAAAATTGGGGTTCTCTTGATTTATAAGTGCAGCTTAGCCATAGTCTCCATACATCCCCATATTCTTACACACTATAACTTGTGCTATAGAATGCCCTTAGCAAATCTCATCACAAATGGACAAACAGTTCTCTAGTACTGTAAACTGCGTTCCAGATAAGGTTTTGGGTCTGGGAGTAACTTACCCTCTAATTTTAACACAGAGAGTAAAATGTATTTTCAGGCAGTAAAATGCAACATTACCTTGAAGTTATGAGTTCTCAATAAATACTGTACAATCTTTAATAAGAGTAGGCATTAAAAAAGAGCCTTCCATTTTAACTGCAATGTTACATTGAACTACTGTACAACCACACGTGTGTTCCACAAGGTTCTTTATCAGCTCAGCACATTTGAGGTATGACACAGACATTTATATTTTAACATTAAATTCTTAAACTCAGTGTAAATGTTAACTTCAGTATAAAGCCATACAGATAAATAAAATATGGAAATGCATTAAGTTATAAAACAGTTTATTTAATATTATAGGCACCTTTTTTTAGCGGTTGCCGAACGATGGTTCCAGTTGGGTTTGTAGCTGGACGGGTGTTTACGTTTCAACCTGTGTAGCTTTGAAATTTCTTATTCTTACTGCGATTGGTTGCAAAGACAACAGGGCTAGCCAGAGATTGGATAATATTTGTTAGGTTGGTTTTTCTTGTGTACAGTTTTCTAGTAATTGAAGACATTAGCTACGTTTACACCTGCACACCCGAGCTGAGCAGATGCTGAGTCGAGCCAGCCTGGTACGGCTCGGGTAGCTTGAGTTGCTTTTACACTAGAGAAAGGCGAGCCGAGCCGAGAGACGTCACGCATAATGAACATGCTGAGTCGATGAAATTAAATGTTACAGACTGCAAAAATAGAACAAAGCATTAAAGTTAAAATATGTTTTTACCATGGATTTTTTTTTTTTTTATTGCGGAGAAGTACAGAAAATGCGCTTTTGTGTGTGGAGGGGGGGGGGGGGGGGGCGGGCGTTGTAATACATACCTAAACAAAGGAAGCAAAGACGGGACCATATTAAAGGTATACATAACACGTCCCCCAATTACCTATACAAGTGCAATATTTCTATAGTAATTACAGTACCGGTGTTCAAACTGTAAACAACTTATCAGTGTAAATTCCATTTCTGTCTCTCCCTTTTGATACAGTATCTGAACTGGAGAAAAGCTGCGCTGGCACTTTGTAACACAGACATCTTATTCAGCATTCGTTTTATAACTAAATAAATATTAGGTCTGCAACGTGGTTATCTTTCTAATCTATTAACTTTTTTGCTGCGAGAGGGGCTGCAGCTTTCTCCGGGAGACGAGACGCTTCAGCCCCGCTCACTGGAGTGAGCCCATTCCCTCTTCCCCTCTCCCGACCCGCTCTCCTCCTTGCATTTTGTTGGTTTGCTTGTCTGTTGCTTCGAACTGAACTCCCCACTGCTGTTTAGCCAGGCTATAGTTTAAAAACTACCGATTAAAATGATCCTCGAGTGGGAATGTTACCTTTTTTTTTGTAAAAAATATAGCGTTGATTACATTGTGGTTTATGCATGGTTAATTCAAGGAAAGTTACATTTTTGATTCACTATATGCGTATTATAGAGAGGGAGTTATTTTATTTTAGTCAGATGTGTGTTATGTGTCCTGTGGAGTAAAGGTAAGGAGTTAAGAAAACATTTACCGGTTGAGGTCCTGGGGGTTGCCACTTTCTTGTAATGACGCTTGAGCGTGATGTCGAAATGCAGTAACCCCGCCCACAGCCTGCTTCAGCCCCGAGCCAGATTCAGATATGTTGCAGAGCTGGAGTTTCACAGCTTGGTTCCGGCTCGGCTTGGGTATTTGCTAGTGTAAATACACCCGTACCGTGAAGGCGGGTGGGGAGGCAGACGAGCTGTGCAGCAAAATTGCTGTGCGTATGTTCGGATTTTTTAATGCGTAAAAAAGGGCAGGTGTGGAGCTTATCTGGACCGCTGACTGTTAATAAGTCACCCAACTATATCCCTGTAGCTGCATTAAAAAAGAAATGACAGCACTGGAGGGAAGTTACCAATGCACCTCTACGTTCTCACTAGCCGCTTTCCTGTTTGGCTCAATTCATTTTCAACAAGTTAGCCACAGTGACGTAGGCTTTGAAAAATGTACTTGCCAGCATGATTACTTTGAACGTGTGCTGGTAGATGAATCAATACAGACTCTTGTTTCATTTCGCCCAATGAAAACCATTTAGCTTGATTACGTAACATACGCACCATTGTTGTGTTTGGCGGGACAGAGGTTCTGATTAGAAACAACAATATGACTGTGATAGTCACAGTCCCTGTTTGCCATCTCTTTAAAATACACTGAAACATAGTTTGGAAATAGTAACATAATGGTTCCAAGTTTCAGGAGGAACGATTAATAAAAGAATAAATACATTTATTATTTTAAAGAGATTCGTCTCACTATGATTTATTGAGTTTTAATGTCGGAATCGGTGCAATATTACTGTCAGAAGTCCCAGGTGAAAAAACATGGTAAAAGAAACTTTTTTAAATAGTCGTGGCTGTACAATCCTACTTAATAGTACAAGCTTGTGTAACTAGCGCTGCGGCTGGTCAGGGAGGCATTTATATTAACATACACTAATAGCACTCTACTGGCAGTAACTCTTTACGGTTCTGCAGTGGAAAGAAAACCGAGACACCATCAAAATAATGTAAAGGTGCAGCACGTGAATATCAGCAAACCAATTCAGAATTTAGGAAATCTGCAAGCACGTTTTTTTTTCTTCACGTGGGACTAAGTTTGTCATTGATTAAATAGGAATCAGACTTGTAGTGCACTTTTAAATATACTGTTTATGTGTAAGTAAAGGGTAGGGTCCGGCATTTAAATATCTACCTGTTTTCTAATAAAATACACTTTGTCTTGCTGAAACAGTATGTTTATAACCAGTTTATACAAAATGTTTATACTTAATATAAACAAATGTCCACAAAAGTCATGCAGTAAAATGGTATTACTTTAGCCTTGTGAAGCTGTAAAAGGCAGACTGTACCTATATTATGAATTCTACCAGTGACAGTGTGTTGTTTTGTATGTCATTCAGGCTTGCTTTGGAAGCTGAAAAGCTCACCTACAGGTATATTTGTGTTTAGGGAAACCTGTGAGCAGTGTTTAGGGGACAGGGTTGTTGGACACAGTTCTAGTCAATATGTTTATTGTATTGTGTACAATAAAACAGTTTTAAGGTTTTCTTTAATATTCTTTGGTGTGGCTTAAGGTTTTCCAGTGTGGCTAAAAAAATGCCAAGTTACTTTAGCCACAGTGGCTAACTAAATGAAAGTCTTAAAGGGAATGTAGGCACCTCAGTAGATTTCCACACCAGCATTTAGATACACAAGACAGGCTATGTCTTAATACATCTACAGGCGATCGATCCATCGCCTTCATTCCTATGACCCTCACAATATTTATTCACTTAAAAGGTTGTACAAAAGTTGTATTTTCAATATGTTAAGGTTAAAATTAAGTAAGTAGCTTTCTTCCCAATTTGGAAAGCCCAATGTTTCAACTCGGCACACCGCTGCCAACAACACGCTGACTCAGGAGAGACGAAGACGGACACACGCACATTCCGAAACGTGTGCCGTCAGCCGTCTGCTTCTTTTCACTCTGCAGGCCCGCCATGCAGCCACCTCAGAGCTACAGCGTCGGTGGACCACTCAGCTCTGGGCAGCTTACAGGCAAGCCTGCAGGCGCCCGGCCAGACTACAGGTCGCTGGTGCACGGTGAGCCGAGGACACCCTGGCCAACCTAAGCTCACCCCCACCCGGGCAGAGCTCGGGCAATTGTGAGACGCCCCCTGTGAACTCCCGTCCATAATCAGCAGTGAAATAGCCTGGACTCGAACCGGCGACCTCCAGACTATAGGGCGCATCCTGCACTCCATGAGGAGTGCCTTTACCAGATGTGCCATTCAGAAGCCCTCAAGATACCGAATTTAAAGGAAAGAGCACTGTTAAAAGTATCTACTGAGGACCCAGACCAATACTCTGGGAGTTAGTAGTGTCTATGTTGACACTGGAGCAATATAGATTAATATAAATATTTTGTTCCTGGCAAGAACACACAGTAACAGGACTGCAGGGGCACTCGGGCTAGCACAACCACAGCCACCCCATACCCCAGAAGCGCTGCCCTCACCACCTTGCAAAGTTTACACTATAAAAAAAAAAACTGAGCGTTGAAATTGTAATAGAGCCGTGTAACTGAGGGGAGCAGATCTGTGCAGAAAAACAAGCTTTTGATGGTAAGCAGGAATAAAACATTGTAATCTTTCAGTGGAAGAAAGATTCTCCCATTCACATATTTCTGCCCATGTCCCAGTATAATGCATGCAACAGAGGGAGGCCGTCTATCTATACGATTCAGACAGTCTAGCGTTACTATACCAAACCACTGTAAAAAACAAAATAAACTTATTTACAATTTTAAAACCCGCTTGTCAACACACTGAGCGGTAACCAGATATTATAAAAACATAAGAGTTCCTGCAATATGCTTTCTAAATAATTAATCACACATACACATGAACACAAATTTCCTGGACTGATGCATTTTAACTTTTTTAGTGGAAATGAAGTGACAATATTGTGTTTTATCATCAATCAGTGCAAGTCCCGGTGAGATTATTAAATTACAATAACATCACACAAAGCAGGGTCTTTTCCTTTACCCACTCCCTTATTTTACAAAGCATTTCTAACAATATCACAAAAACATGTTCACTGTATTTCATAAATATTTATTACTTGTTAATTAAACCAAAAAAAGCAATGATTGTAGGTTAAACCTTTAAAAGATATTGCATTTTTAGAAAAACATTGGTTATCTTTAACACTGTGCAAGTTTAATAGTCTCACCGTGATAACGACTGCCGTGTTGCTAGGAGATGGTTGTTAGTCAATTTAATTTGTGTCACACTGCAGAGAAATTGGGAAGGGAAGGTTTTAGTTAGCCATAGCAAAGAGTTTAAAATGGATACATTTGTGACAAGAGTAAGTGGAAAAGATGTCAGTCAAACACACCAGCTGCTTTGAGGGCAGTGGAATAAAGAAAGAGAAAAATTAGCAAAAGACTGACTGATGGAAATCTCTCTGCTGAGCTACCCAGATTTCAAAAAGCTGGTGGTAACTATGGAATCCCAAGTCACATTAATGGTAGGAACTCCACATTTATTACTTGTAATTATATTTGTTATTCAATTGAAATGGTAGCATTGCTTCTATTTTAGTCAGTGAATGTGGAAGGGTGCAGTTTGTGGGCCCCTCATGTCCACTTGTTTCAACAGTAAACATTGTATAAAAACAAATTGGTGGATAAACACTTAACCTCATGTCGCAGTGTCCAACACACGGAAATTTAATTAGGTGGTCTACCATATCTGACAACAAGTTAAGTGTTTATAACATGTGTATAAGCTACTGCAGTTTTTGGCATATAGCATGTATTTTTCAATAAACTGACAATTCTTGACTATTACAGAATGGCCTGACCAACAAACTTTGTGACACTAGCACAGAATATGCCTTAGTGCTCTTCACAATTACTCTAGCAGTACAACATGTTACCTATTTTTTGTAGGCACAAAAAAGGTCAGTGTTCACCATATTGGTCCTTGACTGTACAGCTCATATAAGTTACTTAAAATAGATAAAACTGCTTGCCTTTGCAGATATGCCTTTAAGTTAATACAAATGCATGTAATCACAACCTTTAAAAGTTCATAAAATCAGTAACCGTAAGATCTGAAATGTACTACTAACACAGTGGTTCCCAAACCACTCCTGAGGACCCACTGTGTCTGCTGGTTTTCATTCCAACTGAGCTCTCAATTACTTAACTAGACCCTTAACTGAACTGATAATTTGCTTAGACCTTTTTTTTTTTTAATTATTATTGTTTTCAGCTCTTAACAGTTGCATATTTCAAGTTAGCTAGAACATAAGTACCTTGAACTCTGCAACTGTTTAAGCTGAAAACAATTAAAAGGGTCTAAGCCAATTCAGTTCAATTGGGTCTAGTTAAATAATTGAGTGCTCAGTTGGAATGAAAACTAGCAGACACATGGGTCCCCAAGACCCGGGTTGGGAAACACTATTAAAATACCGTCACAACTTAATCCACGTAAACCAACTGAAAACAAGACATGACAGAGCAAGCCAGCACTCTGCGTACACATGGGAAAACTACATACTCTGTTGCTTACCTGGAGTATAAAACTTTTTTTTCTTTCTTTCTTTTTTATATAAAAAAAATGTATGGGGTCTCGGTATTGGTGTGGAAAAACTAGTTATTAGGGCATTCGACGTGTCAGACCAAAAGCTCCGTCACATGTGTTTTGGGAAAGGCAGGAAACATTTCTAAAAAGATGGCTAAACTACGAGAGAAATTAAAAGCACTGTTAACATATACAAAAACCAACACGTCGTCCAATCCATTCCAAAACATTCCCCTGGCTGCACGGTTTTCAAAACAGTACGAGTGTGTAAATGCTTTACTGAGCCGCATCCCTCAGAAGACCTGAAAGTCTTATTTTTTCTTTTACTCAAACAATCCAATAAACACTAACAGAATACAAAAACAAAACTTTTAAGTGCCAAACACACAATGTTTCAGCACGGTCCCCGAGTATGTTAATCCCTAACACCCTCTCGAGCACTTCAGCGGCCTGCGCTGCCTCCATGCCGAGTCAGGTTTGTGTGCTGTGCCAACTCAACTAATCCTCGACACGGGGCTTTCGCTTTACTCGAGCCCGCCGCTGCACGGCCACTCGACCACGCGGGTCCAAAAGCCACAGCTATGCGCGTCTCTTCCACAAAAAGTAAGCGTAAACACCACAGGAAATGTTCATTTAACTTATTTAGGGTTATTTCATATCAACAGCAACAATTTCCACCCGCTGTCTTACCTCTGCGTTTCTGACAGGGCAAGGTTTCTATGCGAGCTCTCAGTCTCTCTTCGTAGCCACAACAAGATGGCTGAGTCCAGGTCACATGACCACATATAACCCATCAGGGACGCAGACCGGATGCCCATGGATTATCCGCCATTAAGGCAGTGCTCGCAGCCAGAGGATCTGAGTGGCACACTCATTATTGTTATTACTATTCGTATTATTATTATTAGTCGTAGTAATAGTATTATTTTTACCACCCCCTCCCATGTGAACACAAACTGGGTAATAACAAATGATTTACCCCCACGTATGCTAAGTAGTAAAAATAATAATAATAATTTATTTCTTGCCCTGAGGTTTTTCGTGTGACGTCATCACAGCACGGCGCGGCCATACTGGCGGTCAAAAAGCAATGGCGGGCAATGACAATTTAAGAAAGCGTTATATTTTCGATTTTACAATGCCAGGTGTGTGTGCTGTTGGGTGCACCAAGCAGGAGCACAGCTTTGCCACAACTTTCCTGTCTGGCTCAGCAGACAGGAGGGCAAAATGGTTTCCTTTCAAGTACAAATGTAATCATTACCTCATGGGTAGTAATTCTTTGATACCTCCTAACCTGACTGAATCAATATTCCAAAGCTGCACGTAGTGCCTGTGACACAGTCGTGCCCGCCCCCGAGGGCATAAAAAGAGACTGCAGTCTATGAACAGATACGTACACATAGTGTTATATCTGATTGTTCGCTTGTGTCATATCACTTATTGCGTTTATTGTACGTGTTTTAGTAAAAATGTACTTCATGTACTGTGCACTCAGCCGTGGCTGTTAGTCCCTCAGCGGTGTTGTGCTCCGCGCGAAGCCGGCAGCACTGATGCGCCTTCACCTGGATCGAAAGCCATAAGCCGGATACTGGTGCGCTCTCATAAACTGCTAGCTTCGGCTGAAGTATAAAATAAACAAAAAGTTTTGTTTTTTTATTATTATTGTAAAAAATATAACAAAATTTGTAAACTTTGTTTACTATTTTGTGTGAGAACAAATTGTTTTCTCTGTTGTATTTTCTGCTTATTTTCACAGAAATACTAATGAGACGGCTGGGCTCAGCTATCTGGATCAAGCTGCTTGCAGCTTTTCCCACAGTGTGTACCACATTAAGTGTGAAGACTGTTAGGGCTCTAGCAGTGGGCTTTCCTTGGGTTTCGAGCTGTGGTTAGCCAAAAGCGTTCTAGATGGGCCTCCCTATCTGGCTCCTGTGGTAACTGTAGGTCCCAGACGTGCTTCCGTTCCCACAGGTTCTTCGTATAACATACAAGGTTACCCTTCCAATTCACTAGCAGTCGCTGGGTCAGCTCTACTTCGGGTCTGATTGCTCGCAGTCCCTCCCGCAGCGTTTCGTTGGCGCTCTGGTCTCTGCTTGCAGTCCCATTGAGAGGGCTGTCACGGTGACAGAAGGCTTCCTTCAGTCTAGGGCTGTGTTGTGTTGAGCCAGAAGCTATACAGGTGGGCATCCCCGCATATTGCTTCTTCTGCCACCGTTCCTAGTGAACAAGGTTACTGTAATGGTAGTGGACCGTGTGCACAGTTCTTATACCATACATGGTACCATACCGTACACTGTACCGTGCACCCGTACCAGGGGTACTGTGCACTATTTACTGACTGTATATACCGTACATTGGGCATTATAATATATCATTAGCACTATACCGTATCGTTTATACCGTACTGTGTATACTGTGCATTGCCCACCATACTGTACTGCACTGTTCTTATTGTGCACTGTACCATACTGGTGCACTGTGCTGTGTGCACTATAGACATGTTCTGTGTGTACAGTACATTGTACTACAGTAAACAGTGCAGGTGTTAAGCATTCGATACAAGACAGTACCATCTGGTTTAATAGACCAATTAAAAAAATTATTCAGCGAAATAAGGCACTTTACAGAGCGTTTAAAAGGGACCAAAAACAAAGTACACAGAAAGAGTACTTGGCACTGCAAACACAAGTCAAAAAGGAAGTTAGAAAGACCAAGAGAGAGTTAGAAATGAACATTGCTAAGGGGGCTAAAACCAATTCTAAAATGTTTTTTCCAATATTATAACAACAAGAGAACATTCAAAGAGGAGGTTAAATGTCTAAGAGATACAAATGGCAAAATCATAGATGAAGAAAATATGGGAGTGTGACAAGCAGGCTGTAGTGGATGATTTCAGACCAGAAAGGAATACACAGAGACAGTAGTAACACACAAATGCACACAGGGGCGGGGCACATTGCCACAGGGAGATACTGAAATTGAAGAAGGAATCTATGAAAAAGACCTAGGAGTTTATGTTGACTCGGAAATGTCTTCATCTAGACAGTGTGGAGAAGCTATAAAAAAGGCCAACAAGATGCTTGGCTATATTGTCAAAAGTGTTGAATTTAAATCAACACCTCATCTAGAATAGTGTGTTCAGTTCTGGTCACAGGATATTGCTGCTCAAGAAAGAGTGCAAACAAGGGCAACCAGAATTATCCCAGGTTTAAGAGGCATGTTGTTTGCAGACAGGCTAAAAGAACTGAATCCGTTCAGTCTTGAACAAAGAAGACTACGCAGCGATTTGATTCAAACATTCAAAATTCTAAAAGGTATTGACAATGTCGACCCAGGGGACTTTTTCGACCTAAAAAAAAGAAACAAGGACCAGGGGTCACAAATGAAGATTAGATAAAGGGGTATTCAGAACAGAAAATAGGAGGCACATTTTTACACAGAGAATTGTGAGGGTCTGGAACCAACTACCCAGTAATGTTGTTGAAGCTGACACCCTGGGATCCTTCAAGAAGCTGCTTGATGAGATTCTAGGATCAATAAGCTACTAACAACCAAACAAGCAAGATGGGCCGAATGGCCTCCTCTCGTTTGTAAACGTTCTTATGTTCTTATGTTCTTATCTTTGATCTAATCAGCACTGGTTAGTCATTTACCACTGTTGTCGCACTGCCAGCTGCATAGCAGCATTGCTGCGTACGTGTTCAACAGTCTTCTTGGGTACTAGTAATATATGCTATACTGCTATGGCGATTACAGTTAAAGATCGTTTGCATAACGTGCTACAGGCTATGACTCAGGCAAAGCAGCAGCCATAGCAATTTGCTGCCACAGTCCCAGGGCCCCCTTTCAGGGATACTTGGAGTACTGGCACCAATGCACCTCGGACACCTGGGTGCTCAATACTGTACAGACCGGCTGTTACCTGCAATTCAAACAGGGTCCTCCTCCATTCCGGGGCATGACTACAACGTTAGTCACAGATCCGCGAGACACATTTGTCACAGGTGTGACAAGTATAGTTAAATTAACACTTTTGGTTTATTTGCTTATTCACTATTTATTTTGTCTTCACTATAGGATTTGCACATGTGATTTGTTTTGCTTTATTATTATTTTTTTACTTGTGTGTTTTTGTTATGTGAATTGCACAACTAACTTGTCATTCCCGATCTGTACACCTAATGAACTATTGAACCCTTAATTCACAAGCTCATTGCCCTAATGATTCGCACCTGAGGTGATGTGCGTGGAAGATTGATCTCTCTATAAAACAAAGGCACGCCTAGAGTAGAGAGAGGAGCCACGGCAGCTGAGACAGCGGTAGCAGCCGGCGAAGAAGAAGAAGAAGAAGAAGAAGAAGAAGAAGAAGAAGAAGAAGAAGAAGAAATTCCCATTACAGCAAAGACGATCAATTTTACTGTGGAGTGACCGACATCAGTGCTACGATCCTGACGGATCGGCGAGCGCATAGGACAGCAGAGCAGTTGCAGTGCCATTAGAGACAGACGGTGGACGGATAGAAGACAGCGGTGGCTCGGGTAGTGCAGCAAGGCTACATGAAGCTGTCTGAGGGAGTTGTATCACAGAAGTTAAGTGTTCCCTTTTTAATGATCGTGGTTGAAAATAGATAGTAGCTTTTAAACGGTTGCTTGTGTTTTAAACTCTGAGACCGCAACGCTGCATTCTATTGTTGCTTATTTTATACGTGATGCACCATTCCCTGCCCCCCTGCTGAGACGGAAGTGTCCGAGGTGGATTACTGGGAAGAATACTGACAACAGAGACTGGGCTGTGACTCTCATATGTTTTAGTTATTTATTGTTATTTTAGGGTCTTGACTTTATTCTTTGTTTTATTTATTTATGGATTTTAATTAGTTATTGAATAAAATAGTTTCAATTATATCGGTCTCTGTGCTTGTACTCTGGTGCTGCTCCCCCAAATAAAAAGAACCTGAGCCTGAAGGCTAACTAATTCTGGAGGCAAAATTCCTCCAGTGGCGTAGCGGCTACAAAGTTTAAGATTAACTGTCACACATTGGTGTTGTCCTCAGTAGGTGACAGCCCTGCTACAGAAGCGGGCTATTTGCACAGTTCATCCTCTTCACTTGGAAGAAGGTTTTTACTCCATTGACAGGTCAATCCATATCTGAGTCGACGGAGGTTTAAAATGTTAACCACGCGGCAGTTGTTGCAGTCAATCAGGTCAGGTGACTGGTTCACTACAGTGGATTTAAAAGACGCTTACTTTCACATCCCAATAAAATCAGGGCACAGGAAGTACGTAAGGTTCACTTTCAAAGGGACAGCGTACAAGTTTCGTGTTCTACCATTCTGCCTCTCTTTAACCCCCTGTACATTTTTAAAGTGCATGGAAGCTATTCTGGCCCCACTGAGACTCCGAAGACCTGGTCGATTGGCGCATTTGTGCTCAATCTCCAACGCAGGCAGGGGCTCACATGAAACCCGTCACAGACCACCTGTTCTGGTTAGGTCTGTCAGTGAACAATGCAAAAAGCCAGCTCACACCTTCACAGACAACCTCCTATTTAGGAGTATGTCTGGATTGCAAGACCATGTGGTCCATTCTGTCGGTAAACAGAGTGCAGAGAATAGCTGCTTGTCTGAAGCTTTTTTCATCTCAGTAAGAAGCTGACAGTAGTGACGTTTCAGGGGCTCCTGGGCTTGATGGCAGCAGCTTCCCAGACCCTCCCCTTTGGTCTTCTGCACATGCCTTCTCCAAGGCTGGTTCAACAGCAGGGTTTTTCAACCCACATTGAACAGTGGCTGTCTGCTGACAGTGGCAGGGGCTCCATATAAATATTGAACTGCAGGCAATGTTTCCAGCCTTGCAGAATTTTTTACAGGAGGTGCAGGGCAGATATGTGCTTGTCCGGATGGACAACACTACTGTGGTGGCAGTACATCTTCCCGGGGTGACGAATTGGGCAGCTGACCTCCTTTTAAGGACAGTACCCAGTGCGTCAGAATGGAGGCTTCACCCAGAAGTGGTGAGCCTCATTTGGAAACGGTTCGGGAGAGCACAGGTGGACCTTTTTGCATCCCAAGAATCGACCCATTGCTCCCGTTGGTTCTCAATAATGGGAGCCGGGGAACCGGTGGCAATAGATGCCTTGGCGCACCAGTGACCAAGGCAGCTTCTGTATGCCTTTCCTCCACTCACCATACTCCCGCTGTGCTTATTGGCCCAGGAGACTGGTTTTCAACCCTGATACAGCTCCTCAGAGGCCAGCCGTGGAGTGTACCGAAACACTGCGACCTGCTCAGTCAGGCACGGGGGATGTTGTGGCATCCCAACCCATCGAGCCTGCAGCTCTAGGTCTGGCCCCTGAATGACACCATTTGAGCCTTCTGGGGCTTTCTAATAGTCATTGACACTCTACAGAATACCAGAGCGCAATCCACACATTCCCATTATGGGTACAAGTGGGGCATTTTTTCAAATGTGGTGCCTGCCTAAGGGATTAAACCTTACAACATGTCCCATAGCAGTTATACTGCAATTTTTACTGGACCTATTTGATGAGGGGAAATCCCCATTCTACATTAGGTCTATATGGCTGCCATTTCAGCTTGTCGTGTTAAAATTGATTCAGTCTCCCCAGGAGCTCATTTCCTGGCAGGGCAATTTTTAAAGGGAGCTCGGCAGCTCCGGCTTGAGAGACAAGCTTTTTCAGTTGTAAAAGCCTCCTTAATTTTTGCAGAAGCCACGGCGAAAGTCACACTTCGCAATAATCCTGCTTTTTTGCCAAAAACCATCTCTGCATTCCACATAAACCAGACTTGGAGCTTGAAGCTTTTCTTCCGCCTCCTTTGCAGTCTGACAGAGAGCGGCAGTTCATACGCTTTGCCCGGTGCGGACACTAGCATATTATGTGGACAAAACCAAAAGTTGGAGGCAGTCTGAACAGTTGTTTATCTATTATGGGGCTAAGTCCCATGGGAAAGCTCTGTCTAAACAGAGGCTATCAAGACGGTTCAGACTGCATATGATGGAACCAACTTGCCCCCTCCAGAGAAGCTCACTGACCATTCTGCCAGGAGCATGGCAACTTTGTGGGCTTTATTCCAGGGCGCAACTGTCAGAGAGATTTGCAAAGCAGAGGTGTGGGCTATGCCCCACACTTTTACACGGTTCTATCGGCTGAATGTCGTGGATCCACAAAACCCTGGTTTTGGAACAAGAGTGTTAAGGGCGGCCTCAAGCTCGACCCTTACAACATAAAATTAGAAGTGAGTTCCCCTCAATTTTTTAGCCCTGTTACTTGTACTGGGTTCCTCATGGTAATGCACAAGGTGGCCTTGGCCGAGCCTTGTAGCTTTTCACTTGGTCTACAATATTCCTTGCGACAGCTTTGGTATGTCTACCCATGAGGTAATGGTTACATTTCGTATTTGAAAGGGAACGTTAGGTTATTATCATAACCCTGGTTCCCTGAAATAGAAATGTAACCATTAACCTTTGCAGCAGTCTTGAGGGAAAAATGATGACGTTTTGAGTGACTGCATTCTCTTTTATGCCCTCGGGGGCGAGCACGACTGCGTCACAGGCAATATCTATTCAGGTTAGACGGTATCAAAGGATTAATACCCATGAGGTAATGGTTGCATTTCTATTTCAGGGAACCAGGGTTATGATAATAATCTAACGATTTCAGCCATTAGCAGGGAAAACGGATCTCGGTGACCCAAAGTCGAAGAAGACAAACTGGACTCCAACCCAGTCGCACGTTTGTGTAGTGAGCACTTCATTTAGTTCTGCTCTAACGTTATTATTATTATTATTAGTAGTAGTAGTAGTAGTAGTAGTATTAGGTGTAATACACTTCATTGTATGACCGATTTTTCAGAAATATTTATACACTCAAATTTAGCGGAGATTACACTCGGTTGGTGATTCCCAATCCTTACATAAAACATAACTTTACCATTAACAGAATGACTACATCTGTCACTCGCTGAAGTTACAGGAACAGAAAGTCTGCAGATTCCAGTTACTGACACTTCATCATCTATTTAACGAAAGATATTAAACGTTTACATATATAGAAAAACTGTATATAATTAATATTAGTACCTTGTTATTATTATTATTATTATTATTATTATTATTATTATTATTATTATTATTATTATTATTATTATTGTATTATGATTTGTGCAATATGACGGTGAAAAAGGCTGTATTGTTATTGTTTTGTATTGTTTTAGATCCCTCGTGAAGATGCATGACTGATCAGCTACTGAGTATTTAATTAGCTGACAGTCATGCAGAATTAATAAACACGTGCAGACTATGGCCGAGGAGTAATAAAAAAATGACTAGCTAGTTAACCCCTCGGCCATAATATAAAAGACCTGCAGTTGAGCTGCAGAAGGTGGTGAGTGTTCAGGGAGTAGTGAACTGCAGTACGGGAGAGGTAAAATAAAAAAAGTAAAAGAAAACTAAAACTAAAACAACAACTGCTATTTGTTAGTATTATTGTTTGTTTGTTTGGCCAACGTGCCCTTTTGTTTTGTGCTTTCGTTCAAACTGTTTGTTTCTATTATTTAACAAAACACTGAGTGCCGTAGCATCTCAGTTTGCCCCCCATTCTTTGTTTTGGTTTAATTTCCTGGTCTGACATCACCCCTGCAGCCATCCGGATCACATATGGCGTCCAGCGTGGGATAACAGCAACTCCACTTGACAGACCAGCGATATTCTTTTTTTTTCTTGAAGAGGAGTGGGGTTTTTTTGTTTGCTAAAAAAAAATGGGAAGAAAGAGTGGCAAGAAGCAGCAGCAGCAGCGACAGCAACAACAACCGCAGCAACAACAGCAGCAGCAATGACAGCAGCAGCAACAACAACATCTTCCCATGGTGCACCTGGTGTGAGGAGGTGGACCATCACTGGAGGGAGGGCTCAGATGGTCCACCATCGCACTGGTGTGACCAGTGTGAGGAGTTTGGGCACAGCTGGCCGGAATGCCCTGTTTGCGCCCCATGGAACAGCCGGATCAAGTGTTCCGGCTGGACGAAACCGCGTCCCAAGTGCTGTGGGCTGAAGATGGCCTGGATGCATTTGTGGAATCCTGGGAGAGTCAAGGGGAATGGTACTTGCTGTCCAAAGAGTATGGGCACGGCGTGGCCAGCTGCCCACTCCCAGAAGGTGGGGAGCCCCTGAATCCAGCGCCAGAGGGAGAAGCCCCTCTGCTGTCTCCAACGCAAGAGGGAGAAGTCCTGCTGTCTCCAGCAACTGAAGGAGAACTGCATCAGTTCCCTGCGACCGAAGGAGAGCCGCCCCAGTCCCCAGGAGGCTGCCTGCTGCTTCCACCTCCACCGCCATGGGAGGATTACCTGCCACTCCCACCTTCACCGCCAGAGGGAGACTGCCTACAGCACCCACTGTCACCACAAGAGACCAGGACGTGATGCTGGCATTCCTCTGCAGTCATTGCATAGGCTACTGAGGGGAGCACGGGGGGGAAACAGCCCGGCCGCAGTGGCCACGAAGAGGGCCAACACCGCCGCAGCCACTGCCAGAGTGGCCAACCCCAGCACCATGACTGGTCCTGACTACATCACTAGGGGGAGAAGTGGAGCTCCCGCTGACAACTTATTGGCCGGGGGCTCCCCTCCTGCCTACCTCCCAAGGGTCCACACCTGCCGTCGCCTTACGAGGGTCTGCTGCTGCCGTCGTCTTCAGAGGGACCGCTCCTGCCCTGTTCCACACCGCCTGGGGTTGCCTGTCCCGCACCGCCTTGGGTTGCCTGTCCCACATCGCCTGGGGCTACCGGGCCTGCATTGCTTGCGGCTGCCGTGCCTGCACCGCCTAGGGAGGCCAGTTCGCCATTGCCTGGGGAGGCCAGCTCGTCATCGCCTGGGGCGTTGTTGAATCCAGCAGCAGCATTTGCGCTGCCGGAAATTCTGGGGCTGGAGCCCAAGAAAATGGCTACAGAGCAAGAGGGAGAAGTGGAGCTTCTGCTGCCGCCGTGTCCCGAGGGTTCAGAGCTGTCCCTTTCGGAGGGTTCGGAGCTGTCGCTGTCGGAGGGTTCGGAGCTGTCACTGTCGGAGGGTTCGGAGCTGTCGCTGTCGGAGGGTTCGGAGCTGTCGCTGTCGGAGGGTTCGGAGCTGTCGCTTTCGGAGGGTTCGGAGCTGTCACTGTCGGAGGGTTCGGAGCTGTCGCTTTCGGAGGGTTCGGAGCTGTCGCTTCCGGAGGGTTCGGAGCTGTCGCTTTCGGAGGGTTCGGAGCTGTCCCTTTCGGAGGGTTCGGAGCTGTCGCTTTCGGAGGGTTCGGAGCTGTCGCTTTCGGAGGGTTCGGAGCTGTCGCTTTCGGAGGGTTCGGAGCTGTCGCTGTCGGAGGGTTCGGAGCTGTCGCTTTCGGAGGGTTCGGAGCTGTCGCTGTCGGAGGGTTCGGAGCTGTCGCTTTCGGAGGGTTCGGAGCTGTCGCTTTCGGAGGGTTCGGAGCTGTCCCTTTCGGAGGGTTCGGAGCTGTCGCTTTCGGAGGGTTCGGAGCTGTCGCTTTCGGAGGGTTCGGAGCTGTCGCTTTCGGAGGGTTCGGAGCTGTCCCTTTCGGAGGGTTCGGAGCTGTCGCTTTCGGAGGGTTCGGAGCTGTCGCTTTCGGAGGGTTCGGAGCTGTCGCTGTCGGAGGGTTCGGAGCTGTCGCTGTCGGAGGGTTCGGAGCTGTCGCTTTCGGAGGGTTCAGAGCTGTCGCTTTCGGAGGGTTCGGAGCTGTCCCTTTCGGAGGGTTCGGAGCTGTCGCTTTCGGAGGGTTCGGAGCTGTCGCTTTCGGAGGGTTCGGAGCTGTCGCTGTTGGAGGGTTCGGAGCTGTCGCTTTCGGAGTGTTCGGAGCTGTCCCTTTCGGAGGGTTCGGAGCTGTCGCTTTCGGAGGGTTCGGAGCTGTCGCTTTCGGAGGGTTCAGAGCTGTCGCTTTCGGAGGGTTCGGAGCTGTCCCTTTCGGAGGGTTCGGAGCTGTCGCTTTCGGAGTGTTCGGAGCTGTCCCTTTCGGAGTGTTCGGAGCTGTCGCTTTCGGAGGGTTCGGAGCTGTCGCTTTCGGAGGGTTCAGAGCTGTCGCTTTCGGAGGGTTCGGAGCTGTCGCTGTCGGAGGGTTTGGAGCTGTCGCTGTCGGAGGGTTCAGAGCTGTCGCTTTCGGAGGGGCCGGAGCTGCCGCTATCTCTCCCTTTGATATTACAGGAGAGCCCGGAGCTGTCTCTGCCTGAGGGTCCGGAACCACCGCTGTCTGGGGGTCCAGAACCATCGCCTCCCGAGGGTCTGCTCCAGCCGTTACCTCCCGAGGAAATGCTCCTACCCTGTCCTGCACCGTCCAGGGTTACTGAACCTACACCACCTAGGGTCGCCTGCTCGCCATCGCCTGGGGTCGCTTGCTTGCCGTCGCCTGGGGTCGCCTGAAAAATGAACAGTAAGTCACTCAGTTTCAACACCTGCTTTACCAATGTAAAGCAATTTGGAAAATCACATAAAACTCAAATGAAATCCGTTTAAAGCATTATTGTTTATCACTACTTAGAACATGTTTTGATTCACTATGTAACACAATTTTTGTTCCTGGGTAGTAAGTGTTATTTCCTAATTGCTTATGCCTCAAAAGTATAGAAAATGGCTATTATTCCCCACAAACTTTGCTTTTGTGACCAGGACAGTGATATTTTGAAATGTACCTATTTCCAATGAGAAAACAGGCGAATTTGTGTCTTTTTGTTCACATAAAGTCAGAAAAAAACAACATATGAATCCAAATTAACATGTAAAAGTAATACAAAAATGACTACAAAAGATTTAGAAGTGAGTAGTTTTTCGAGATTTACGATTATACTGTAAATCACTTTCACGAATCAGCCCCCAAATGTAGTCTCCCATCATGTTCTCGTTATACTGTCCTTGGTAGCGGCGTTCAAAGTCCAGTATATCCTGGTGGAAGTGCTCGCCTTGCTCCTCCGAGTACGCTCCCATGTTCTCCTTGAATTTATCAAGATGAGCATCAAGGATATGGACTTTGAGGGACATCCTACAGCCCATTGTGCCGTAGTTCTTCACCAGAGTCTCAACCAGCTCCACATAGTTTTCGGCCTTGTGATTGCCCAGGAAGCCCCGAACCACTGCGACAAAGCTGTTCCAAGCCGCTTTCTCCTTACTAGTGAGCTTCTTGGGGAATTCATTGCACTCCAGGATCTTCTTTATCTGTGGTCCAACGAAGACACCGGCTTTGACCTTTGCCTCAGACAGCTTAGGGAAGAAGTCTTGAAAGTACTTGAAGGCTGCTGACTCCTTATCTAGAGCTCTGACAAATTGTTTCATAGGCCCAATTTGATGTGCAGTGGTGGCATCAGCACCTTCCGGGGCTCCACCAGTGGCTCCCACTTGACATTGTTCCTCCCAACAGAGAACTCGGTCCGCTGTGGCCAGTCCCGCCTGTGGTAGTGCGCCTTGGTGTCCCTGCTGTCCCAAAGGCAAAGATAGCAGGGAAACTTGGTAAAACCGCCTTGGAGACCCATCAGGAATGCCACCATTTTGAAGTCTCCTATGACCTCCCAGCCGTACTCATCATACTTCAAGGCATCCAGCAAGGTCTTGATGCTGTTGTAATCCTCTTTGAGGTGCACCGAGTGAGCCAGGGGAAGAGACGGGTACTTGTTACCATTATGGAGCAGCACGGCTTTGAGGCTCCTGGATGAGCTGTCAATGAAGAGGTGCCACTCATTCTGGTTACAGGCGACTCCGATTGCCTCGAACAGACTGGTCACATTGTGGCAGAAGCAGAGCCCATCTTGACGGGTGAAGAAGCTGGAAAAAGGTTGGTGACGCTTCCTCTGATCTGCGACTTGCACACTTTCATCCAACAAGTTCCACTGCTTGAGCCTAGACGTCAAAAGCTTGGCATTGGACTTGGTGAGACCAAGATCTCTAATCAAGTCGTTGAGGTATTTTTGGTTGGGGTAGTATGGGTTTCTCTCCTCAGCTCCACCTCTGAAATTGTCATCTGGATCTACAATGTCTTCCTCGCTCTCTGACTTGCTGCTCTCTTCTAAAGACGGCTGCTCTCTCTCCGGAGGAGTGGGTACGGGGAGCTCATGGCAGTGTGGCACCGGGGCGACGGATGCAGGAAGGTCCGGATACGTGATAGCAGGTGCATTCTTGCCAGTCCGACGTTTGGAAGGGTCCACCATGCAGAAGTAGCAGTTGCTTGAGTGGTCAGTGGGTTCCCGCCAAATTCTTGGGATAGCGAACTTCATGGCTCTCTTTTCCCCTCTGTACCATCCTACAAAAATACATTTATTTCACCCATGACTAATGTGTAAGAGATTCTCGCAACATTTTTCATATATGATATATTTTTTCAATAACATTGAAAATTGTAAAACATTTTAAAATTAAAAACTTTTACAATTTTAAAAATGTTAACACATTTTATAACATAAAATTCCGAGCAACAATTGTCCATCTTACCTTCCAGAGTTTTTCTGCAGTGCTCGCAGGTGAAATGAGGTGCCCAGGGTTTGTTTTGATCCACGACAGGCATGCCGAAATATGCCTTGTAGGCCTCACACATCTTAGCAGATGCTTCCACGGAGTACTTTTTCGCTCTTGTCTTGATAAATTGGCCGCAGACATAGCAAAATGCGTCTGCCGGATGCTTGCAGCCTCTTGATGCCATCTCAGAAAAATGCAGATATGTATCCACTTAGGCAGCTGGAACTAAACTGAACTGGTGGGCTTAAGGCCCCTGTATTTATACTACTATTTATAATACTGGAAAGTTCTAGAAGTTACTCCAAGTTTACTCAGCACTGAATCTATCTGGAATGTTCTGGAAAATAGGTACATTTCAAAATATCACTGTCCTGGTCACAAAAGCAATGTTTGTGGGGAATAATAGCCATTTTCTATACTTTTGAGGCATAAGCAATTAGGAAATAACACTTACTACCCAGGAACAAAAAAAAAAAAGAAATTGTTACACGGTGTTATCAAATAAATCATATTTCATTCAATAGTATACAAATATAACATCTTATTTCATTCAGTACTATACAAATGGTGTGTGGTGTGGGGGAGCCTGTGTGTGTGTCTGCATAGCCTCGCTGGGGAACCTGTCTGTGTGTGGGGGGGAGTGTGTGTGTGTGTGTCTGTGTCTGCACAGCCTCGCGGGGGAGCGTGTGTGTGTGTGTGTGTGTGTGTGTGTGTGTGTGTGTGTCTGCACAGCCTCGTGGGGAGCCTGTGTATGCGTGTCTGCACAGCAGCGCGGGTTAGCCTGTGTGTGTGTGTGTGTGTCTGCACAGCCTCACGGGGGAGCCTGTGAGTGTGTGTGTTGAGGAGCGTCTGTGTGTGTGTCTGCACAGCCTCACGGGGGAGCCTGTGTGTGTGTCTGCACAGCCTTGCAGGGGAACCTCTGTGTGTGTGTCTGCACAGCCTCGCGGGGGATCCTGTGTGTGTGTGTGTGTGTCTGCACAGCCTCGCGGGGGAGTTTGTGTGTGGGTGTGCATAGCTTCGTGGGGGAGTTTGTGTGTGGGTGTGCACAGCCTCGCGGGGGAGTTTGTGTGTGGGTGTGCATGGCTTCGTGGGGGAGTTTGTGTGTGGGTGTGCATAGCTTCGTGGGGGAGTTTGTGTGTGGGTGTGCACAGCTTCGTGGGGGAGTTTGTGTGTGGGTGTGCACAGCCTCGCGGGGGATCCTGTGTGTGTGTGTGTGTGTCTGCACAGCCTCGTGGGGGAGTTTGTGTGTGGGTGTGCATAGCTTCGTGGGGGAGTTTGTGTGTGGGTGTGCACAGCCTCGCGGGGGAGTTTGTGTGTGGGTGTGCATGGCTTCGTGGGGGAGTTTGTGTGTGGGTGTGCATAGCTTCGTGGGGGAGTTTGTGTGTGGGTGTGCACAGCTTCGTGGGGGAGTTTGTGTGTGGGTGTGCACAGCCTCGCGGGGGATCCTGTGTGTGTGTGTGTGTGTCTGCACAGCCTCGTGGGGGAGTTTGTGTGTGGGTGTGCATAGCTTCGTGGGGGAGTTTGTGTGTGGGTGTGCACAGCCTCGTGGGGGAGTTTGTGTGTGGGTGTGCACAGCCTCGTGGGGGAGTTTGTGTGTGTGTGTCTGCACAGCCTCGCGGGGGAGTTTGTGTGTGTGTGTGTCTGCACAGCCTCGTGGGGGAGTTTGTGTGTGGGTGTGCACAGCCTCGTGGGGGAGTTTGTGTGTGGGTGTGCACAGCCTCGCGGGGGAGTTTGTGTGTGGGTGTGCATAGCTTCGCGGGGGAGTTTGTGTGTGGGTGTGCACAGCCTCGCGGGGGAGTTTGTGTGTGGGTGTGCACAGCCTCGTGGGGGAGTTTGTGTGTGGGTGTGCATAGCTTCATGGGGGAGTTTGTGTGCTACAAGCCTATTTTAATGTTTTTAACTGCTGTGGATCCTACTACTACTGGCAAAATACTATTGATGCTGCTGGCTAAATTTCATCACATTTCAATCATCACCTCAAACAGTAAAAATCGAAATACAGAGATAACACAATCGTGTAAGAACCCCAAAAGGAAAAAAAATCTATATTTGTATTAGTTGATAGTGTGGTCTATTAGACATCACTAAATAAAAAAGTGTGTATTTTATATCTCTTTTTGATGACTGTATCATTTGTTTTTGAGATATTCAATAGGAATCTTGGTTGAGAGCACGGTTTAATAAGGATTGGCTACTGAAGCTGATATAGATAAAGGTGCCCATGCTTTTAAAGGTCAGATTGGTTCAGTTTATGTTCAGGTTATATCATTCTCTCATGAAAGCAAATATGAAAGCGACTCCAGGAGGCCTATTGCATGAGGGATCTGATTGACTTACTGTGTTCCAGGCAATAGGAGATTTACCAGCACAGCACCTTTGTTACGGGGGAATAGATTGCCATGTGATGGTGCTTCCTGGTTCTATACTACACCATGATGTAGGAAAGGTTGAAAGGTCACAATTTCACAAGATTTCTCAAGAACCAAGAACCAAAGATATATGGTAAACAAATGCAGACTTGGAAGCGAGATGGCAGTCAATCAATGTGAATTGGAACAGAACCCAGACCCATTCCTAACGATTTCAAACACTGTGAAGAGGGAAGGGTTAGTGGTTAGGGTTAGGGTTCAGGTAAAACAAAGAAAGAAAGAACGAGACAAATAGTACGTGGAGCTGTGTTGTGTTGGAACTTTGTACTTATTTACACCCCAGGGAATTCTGCACAGAAAAAATTTAAATGTGCAAAGTAACAAAAATATCGTGCAGTTGTATTGGGTTCTTCTCTCATACTAGAAATCAAAATACTAGCATAAGTAAAATAAATAAATAAATAAACTAAGCAGAAAAAAATGTTTTTTTTTTAACATAGTCTTTCTAAATTCCAAGTTTGAAATAAAGGAACACCAGCTCTTCAGTTTGTCTTCCGAAAGAGAACGCCTCCGATCGGACAGGTCAAGATGATACAGCGAGGTATATGTATCTGAAAGCTAATGTTTTCAAATTAGGAAGACGGTCAGCTGTTGATGACCAAAACAAGTCGATGTCAATTTCCCATGGCGGTAGAGCGCTCTGGATCGCATCGGGTTCCACCTTCACAGTGTACAAAGCAAAGCAAAGAAGATCTTTTACTCTCTCTTTTGCTAATATATTTGCAACGTTGGCATTTTCTGGCAAAATCGATCAATGTTCCCTTTATCCTCAGTGTGATCCAACATTTTTCTCTATACTTCTTTGTTAACGGCTATATTATTTAATATCATGCCTATGGGTGGCGATACGTTTTATTTGAAACATTACACAGACGTGTAATTGTGTAATTCCACAGGGTGTACATATCCAGTAAGTTCTGGATCATGAAGGTTAACTGGACAGTTTGTTTTCCTGCTCAACAATAAACACATCACACATCTGGGTATATTCATACCCTCCTCTTGTTTGTAAACTCTTATGTTCTTATGTTCTTATATGATAAAGAGCCCAATTCACAAAACATTAAGGACTGTTTTCATTAACTGCAAACTTGATTAATCAAAATGTGCTTTCTTTCTTTCTTTCTTTTTTTCTTTCTTTCTTTCTTTCTTTCTTTCTTTCTTTATTTCATTCTTTCTATTTTATCAGCTTAATTAATTCTGAGTGCTTCTGGTTCTGTTGTTCCAGTAGTGAGTTGTTTTTTTTCTAAATCTGCCTTTACCTGGTTTTGAGCTTCACAGCAGATCCTTCACCTGGTTTTGAGCTTCACTGCAGATCCTTTACCTGGTTTTGAGCTTCACTGCTGATTCTTTACCTGGTTTTGAGCTTCACTGCAGATCCTTTACCTGGTTTTGAGCTTCACAGCAGATCCTTTACCTGGTTTTGAGCTTCACTGCAGATCCTTTACCTGGTTTTGAGCTTCACTGCTGATTCTTTACCTGGTTTTGAGCTTCACTGCAGATCCTTTACCTGGTTTTGAGCGTCACTGCAGATCCCTGAACTGAACAGCTTTGCTCATTCCGTTCAAATCATATGACAACCTTTCAACTCTGCTAGCTCTACCTATGTGTACAGACTGGAGTGCTGAAAGGTTGTCATGTGCCTTGTGCAGTGTTGAGGGTTAGGGTTAGGATTAGCGCAAGGCAGTTTATTTCAGTCCAGAGCACTTCAGGGAAGAGTGCCAACGTCTTTGTTTTATTTCCTAAATCAACCTGACTGACAGCACTGTCCCGTCACTGTCTGTGCAGCTCCTCTCATTTCTTTAACATTTTTTAAGTCGACAGATATTCATTAAAATAATAAACAGCTTGGTAACCTTCCTGTAGAGAATCATGGCAAACCTAGATGCAACATCTAGACCCTCAAACATATTCTCTTTACTTTCCTTATGACAATGCTCACACAGGTCCCATACTGAATCCACCAGTCCCAGCCTGCTTCATATTCTCTTCCCTCTCCTTATAACAACGCTCACACAGGTCCCATACTGAATCCACCAGTCCCAGCCTGCTTCATATTCTCTTCACTTTCCTTATGACAACACTCACACAGGTCCCATACTGAATCCACCAGTCCCAGCCTGCTTCATATTCTCTTCCCTCTCCTTATGACAACGCTCACACAGGTCCCATACTGAATCCACCAGTCCCAGCCTACTTCATTCTGCTACAATGCTATCAATGCACTTCCTTCCTGCATTACAGGGAATAGCGTCCCCCTGAGTCTCACATCTGAATTCCATGAAGCTCCATGACCAGGTGGGGTCCTATTACTTGGAACACAGGAAGGAAGCAGGAAGTGAAAGGGGAGAGGAAAACAAGAACTCAAACTCAAAAGCTTCCTGTGATGTCGCCCTTTGATCTTTGAACTGATTCATTTTCCATTCCTCAGAAAACTGTAGACTTGTAAAGAAAATACAGATAACATTGTGGATAAGAAAACTGCGAGTGCTGAGATATTTGAGCACTGGGGAGGGTTATGAGTGAGATGGGATGGTACAAGAAGAACAGGAGCTTGGACAAGCTCAGATGTGTTATTACTGTAACAAACTGCTGAAAAGCATTTCAAAGTGTAGTAATTAAGTATTAAAAGCCTTTTCTTACATCACAACAGAACAATATCTTACAAGACACTTGCTATTGGTCTTTTTACAGACTGTTCCTTTTGCCACAACACTGTAAATCTCATGGAAGTGTACCCTCCACACTCTCTTTCTTCTTTCCTGTGTTACAGTTAATAGGATCCCTCCTTCTGATTGCCTGGAGGTTCCTATGTGCAGCTTGGAACTTGAGCATAAGGGGCCCTACTGCTTGTAGCACAGGGAGGAAGTGCATGTCTAGTGTTGTGGCAGGGGAAATTGGCTACGAAGTGGGCATAAAGAAGACTAATCAGGGTTTTGTATGAGTGTTGTGGTGCTGATGGTTGTTGCAACTTTAAGATGTTGCCTTCACTTTAAAAATAACACCCAGTCATTAAAAGGAACATGTGCTGGCCTAGATACTGTATATAAAAGACCTTCCCAGCACATCACCCTCCGCTCTCCTCCCCCGTCCTCTGCTCTCCTCCCCCTTCCTCCTCTCCTCCCTCCCTCCCTCCCTTACTCCCTCCGCTCTCCTCCCCCGTCGTCTGCTCTCTTCCCCCTTCCTCTGCTCTCCTCCCTCCACTCTCCTCCCCTTCCTCTGCTCTCCTCCCTGTCCTCTGCTCTCTTCCCCCTTTCTCCTTCCCTACCTCCTTCTGCTCTCCTCCCTCCCTCCACTCCTTCCCCTTCCTCCGCTCTCCTCCCTCCCTCCACTCTCCTCCCCCTTCCTCCACTCCTATCTGCTCTCTCCTCCTTCTGCTCTCCTACCTCCTGCATTCCTCCCTCCCTCTGCTCTCCTCCCTCCCTCCGCTTTCCTCCCCACTCCCTCCTCAGGATCTGAATGCAGACTGCAACTCTCTGAATGCTGCCCGCCGCTGCTTCTTCTCCAGCGCCTGCCTCTTCCTCTCCTCCTTCTCTGCCCTGAATTCTGCCCCGAATTTACTGCCCACCGCCAGGGCCTGGACCTGGGCACAGAAACAGAACGCCGTCACACTATAAGCACAGCATGGTCACACACCACACCACACTATAAACACAGAGCCATCACACACCACACCACACTATAAACACAGAGCCATCACACACCACACCACACTATAAACACAACATGGTCACACACCACACCACACTATAAACACAGCATGGTCACACACCACACCACACTATAAACAGAGCATGGTCACACACCACACCACACTATAAACACAGAGCCATCACACACCACACCACACTATAAACACAACATGGTAACACACCACACCACACTATAAACAGAGCATGGTCACACACCACACCACACTATAAACACAGGATGAGCCAGCACACACACACACTATACCAGACCACACCATCTCATGAACGGCTTCTTCCTGAAGGCAAGCATTCTGGGCGACTCCCCCATAGTAAAAGCATATCAAAGTGTAAAGGTATGGTATGGTAAAGCATAGGTAAGCATTGTAAAGCACAGAGAAGTATGGTAACGCATATTCATGAAAATGGCAAACTAGGATAAACTATGGTAATTGCATAGTATAACCAAAGGAAAAGCCTGGTAAAACTGCAAAAATACTGTGGTAGACTTTTCTGAGAGTCTGGCTAGTCTGTTTCTCACAGTGTCAGCACAGAGTCAGCACAGAGCACAGTGTCATCACAGAGTCAGCACAGTGTCATCACAGAGTAGAGTCAGTACAGTGTCATCACACAGGTATCACAGTGTCATCACAGAGTAGAGTCGGCACAGTGTCAACACAGTGTCGGCACAGAGGCATCACAAGTGTCATCACACTGTCATCACAGAGTAGCGTCAGCACAGTGTCGGCACAGAGTCAGCACAGAGCACAGTGTCATCACAGTGTCAGCATAGAGTCAGCACAGAGTCAACACAGAGTCAGCACAGTGTCATCACAAAAGCATCACAGTGTCATCACAGAGTAGAGTCAGCACAGTGTCAGCACAGAGTCATGACAGAGTAGAGTCAGCACAGTGTCAGCACAGAGTCATCACAGTGTCATCACAGAGGCATCACAGTGTCATGACAGAGTAGAGTCAGCACAGTGTCATCAACATTTCATCACAGAGCACAGAGTCAGCACAGGGTCAGCACAGTGTCAGGACAGAGCACAGAGTCAGCACAGTGTCAGCACAGAGCAGAGAGTCAGCACAGGATCAGCACAGAGCACAGCATCAGCACAGTGTCAGCACAGAGCACAGAGTCAGCACAGTGTCAGCACAGTGTCATCACAGAGTCAGCACAGAGCACAGTGTCATCACAGAGCACAGAGTCAGCACAGAGTTAGCACAGAGCACAGTGTCATCACAGAATAAGCACAGTGTCATCACAGAGCACAGAGTCAGCAAGTGTCATCACAGAGTCAGCACAATGTCAACACAGTGTCATCACAGAGCACAGAGTCATCACAGAACACAAAGTCAGCACAGTGTCAACACAGAGAACAGTGTCATCACAGAGCACAAAGTCAGCACAGAGTCAGCACAGTGTCATCACAGAACACAAAGTCAGCACAGGGTAATCAACATGTCATCACAGAGCACAGAGTCAGCACAGGGTCAGCACAGGGTCAGCACAGGGTCAGGACAGCACAGGGTCAGCACAGAGTCAGCACAGTGTCATCACAGAGCACAGAGTCAGCACAGAGTCAGCACAGAGTCATCACAGTGTCAGCACAGTGTCAGTACATTCTCAGCACAGTGTCATCACAGAGTCAGCACACAGTTAGCACAGTGTCATCACAGAGCACAGAGTCAGCACAGAGTCAGCACAGAGTCATCACAGTGTCAGCACAGTGTCAGTACATTCTCAGCACAGTGTCATCACAGAGTCAGCACACAGTTAGCACAGTGTCATCACAGAGCACAGTCATCAAAGAGCACAGTGTCATCACAGAGCACAGAGTCAGCACTGAGTCATCACAGAGTCAGCACAGAGCACAGAGTCAGTACAGTGTCATCACAGAGCACAAAGTCAGCACAGAGTCAGCACAGAGCACAGTGTCTTCACAGAGCACAGTCATCACAGAGCACAGAGTCAGCACAGAGTCAGCACAGTGTCATCACAGAGCACAAAGTCAGCACAGAGCATAAAGTCAGCACAGCGTCACCACAGTGTCATCACTGAGTCATCACAGAGTCATCATAGTGTCATCACAGAGTAGAGTCAGCACAGTGTCAGCACAGAGCCAGCACCGTGTCAGCACAGAGGCATCACAGTGTCATCACAGAGTAGAGTCAGCACTGTGTCAGCACAGAGTCAGAACAGTGTCATCACAGATCACAGAGTCAGTACAGTGTCATCACAGTGTCATCACAGAGCACAGAGTCAGCACAGTGTCATCACAGAGCACAGAGTCAGCACAGAGTCAGCACAGATTCAGCACAGTGTCATCACAGAGCACAAGGTCAGCACACCGTCAGCACAGTGTCATCACAGAGCACAGTGTAATCACAGAGCACAAAGTCAGCACAGAGTCAGCACAGTGTCACCACAGAGCACAAAGTCAGCACAGCGTCACCACAGTGTCATCACTGAGTCATCACAGAGTCATCATAGTGTCATCACAGAGTAGAGTCAGCACAGTGTCAGCACAGAGCCAGCACCGTGTCAGCACAGAGGCATCACAGTGTCATCACAGAGTAGAGTCAGCACTGTGTCAGCACAGAGTCAGAACAGTGTCATCACAGATCACAGAGTCAGTACAGTGTCATCACAGTGTCATCACAGAGCACAGAGTCAGCACAGTGTCATCACAGAGCACAGAGTCAGCACAGAGTCAGCACAGATTCAGCACAGTGTCATCACAGAGCACAAGGTCAGCACACCGTCAGCACAGTGTCATCACAGAGCACAGTGTAATCACAGAGCACAAAGTCAGCACAGAGTCAGCACAGTATCATCACAGTGTCATCACAGAGTAGAGTCAGCACAGTGTCATCACAGAGTCAGCACAGATTCAGCACAGTGTCATCACAGATCACAGAGTCAGCACAGTGTCATCACAGTCATCACAGAGTAGAGTCAGCACAGTGTCATCACAGTATCATCACAGAGTAGAATGAGCACAGTGTCACCATAGAGCACAGAGTCAGCACAGTGTCAACACAGTGTCAGCACAGAGTCAACACAGAGTCAGCACAGAGCACAGTCAGCACAGTGTCAGCACAGAGCACAGAATCAGCACAGTGTCATCACAGTGTAAGCACAGAGCAGTGTCAGCACAGTTTCAGCTCAGAGCACAGAGTCAGCACAGTGTCATCACAGAGTAGAGTCAGCACAGTGTCATCACAGTGTCAGCACAGAGTCAACACAGTGTCAGCACAGAGCACAGAGTCAGCACAGTGTCATTACAGTCAGCACAGACTCAGTACAGTGTCAGCACAGAGCACAGTCAGCACAGAGCACAGTGTCATCACCGAACACAGAGTCAGCACAGTGTCAGCACAGAGTCAGCACAGAGTCAGTACAGTGTCAGCACAGAGCACAGTGTCACCACAGTGTCATCACAGAGCACAGAGTCAGCACAGTGTCCTCACAGAGTAGAGTGAGCACAGTGTCACCATAGAGCACAGAGTCAGCACAGAGTCAGCACAGAGCACAGTCAGCACAGTGTCAACACAGTGACAGCACAGAGCACAGAGTCAGCACAGTGTCATCACAGTGTAAGCACAGAGCAGTGTCAGCACAGTGTCAGCTCAGAGCACAGAGTCAGCACAGTGTCAGCACAGACTCAGTACAGTGTCAGCACAGAGCACAGTCAGCACAGAGCACAGTGTCATCACCGAACACAGAGTCAGCACAGTGTCAGCACAGAGTCAGCACAATGTCAGTACAGTGTCATCACAGAGCACAGAGTCAGCACAGTGTCATCATAGTGTCAGCACAGTCTCAGCTCAGAGTCATCACAGTGTCATGACAGAGTCAGCACAGTGTCATCGCAGTGTCATCACAGTCAGCACAGTGTCAGCACAGTGTCAGCACAGTGTCATCACAGAGTCAGCACAGACTCAGTACAGTGTCGTCACAGTCAGCACAGTGTCATCACAGTGTCATCACAGTGTCATCACAGAGTCAGTACAGTGTCAGCACAATGTCAGCACAGAGTAGAGTCAGCACAGTGTCATCACAGCATCATCACAGAGTCAGCACAGACTCAGTACAGTGTCATCACAGTGTTGTCACAGTCAGCACAGAGTCATCACTTTGTCATCACAGTGTCAGCACAGTGTCATCACAGTGTCATCACATTGTAGCGTCAGCACAGAGTCAGCACATAGTCAGCACAGAGTCAGCACAGTGTCAGCACAATGTCATCACAGAGTAGAGTCAGCACAGTGTCATCACAGTGTCAGCACAGTGTCATCACAGTGTCAGCACAGAGACATCAGTGTCATCACAGAGTAGAGTCAGCACAGTGTCAGCACAGTGTCAGCACAGAGGCAGCACAGTGTCATCACAGTGTCATCACAGACTAGAGTCAGCACAGTGTCAGCACAGTGTCATCACAGTGTCATCAAAGAGCACAGTGTCATCACAGTGTCAACACAGTGTCATCACAGTAGAATCAGCACAGTGTCAGCACAGTGTCATCAGAGTGTCATAACAGTGTCAGCACAGAGTCAGCACAGTGTCATCACAGAGCCCAAAGTCAGCACAGAGTCAGCACAGTGTCATCACAGAGCACAAAGTCAGCACAGAGTCAGCACAGAGTCAGCACAGTGTCATCACAGAGCACAAAGTCAGCACAGAGTCAGCACAGTGCCATCACAGAGTCAGCACAGTGTCATCACAGTGTTATCATAGAGCCAGCACAGTGTCATCACACAGCTCAGAGTCAGCACAGAGTCATCACAGAGCACAAAGTCAGCACAGAGTCAGCACAGGTTCATCACAGAGCACAGTGTCATCACAGAGTCATCACAGTGTCAACACAGAGTAGAGTCAGCACAGTGTCAGCACAGTGTCAGCACAGTGTCAGCACAGAGCCAGCACAGTGTCAGCACAGAGGCATCACAAAGTCATCACAGAGTAGAGTCAGCACTGTGTCAGCACAGACTCAGTACAGTGTCAGCACAGAGCACAGTCAGCACAGAGCACAGTGTCATCACAGATCACAGAGTCAGTACAGTGTCATCACAGTGTCATCACAGAGCACAGAGTCAGCACAGTGTCATCACAGATTACAGAGTCAGCACAGTGTCATCACAGAGCAGAGTCAGCACAGTGTCATCACAGTGTCATAACAGTGTCATCACAGAGCACAGATTCAGCACAGCTAACAGTGTCATCTCAGAGCACAGAGTCAGCACAGTGTCATCATAGAGTCAGCACAGAGCACAGTCAGCACAGTGTCAGCACAGAGACATCACAGTGTCATCACAGAGTCAGCACAGAGTCAGCACAGAGCACAGTCAGCAGTATCATCACAGAGCACAGAGTCAGCACAGTGTCAGCACAGAGTCAGCACAGTGTCATCATAGTGTCAGCACAGTCTCAGCTCAGAGTCATCACAGTGTCATGACAGAGTCAGCACAGTGTCATCATTGAGACAGCACAGTGTCATCGCAGTGTCATCACAGTCAGCAGAGTGTCATCACAGTGTCATCACAGAGTCAGCACAGACTCAGTACAGTGTCATCACAGTGTCGTCACAGTCAGCACAGAGTCATCACTTTGTCATCACAGTGTGAGCACAGTGTCAGCACAGTGTCAATACAGTGTCATCACATTGTAGAGTCAGCACATAGTAAGCACAGAGTCAGCACAGTGTCATCACACTGTCATCACAGAGCACAGAGTCAGCACCGTGTCATCATAGTGTGATCACAGTGTGATCACAGTGTAGAGTCAGCACAGTGTTATCACAGTGTCAGCACAGTGTCATCACAGAGCACAGAGTCAGCACAGAGCACAGAGTCAGCACAGTGTCATCACAGAGTCAGCACAGACTCAGTACAGTGTCGTCACAGTCAGCACAGTGTCATCACAGTGTCATCACAGTGTCATCACAGAGTCAGTACAGTGTCAGCACAATGTCAGCACAGAGTAGAGTCAGCACAGTGTCATCACAGCATCATCACAGAGTCAGCACAGACTCAGTACAGTGTCATCACAGTGTTGTCACAGTCAGCACAGAGTCATCACTTTGTCATCACAGTGTCAGCACAGTGTCATCACAGTGTCATCACATTGTAGCGTCAGCACAGAGTCAGCACATAGTCAGCACAGAGTCAGCACAGTGTCAGCACAATGTCATCACAGAGTAGAGTCAGCACAGTGTCATCACAGTGTCAGCACAGTGTCATCACAGTGTCAGCACAGAGACATCAGTGTCATCACAGAGTAGAGTCAGCACAGTGTCAGCACAGAGGCAGCACAGTGTCATCACAGTGTCATCACAGACTAGAGTCAGCACAGTGTCAGCACAGTGTCATCACAGTGTCATCAAAGAGCACAGTGTCATCACAGTGTCAACACAGTGTCATCACAGTAGAATCAGCACAGTGTCAGCACAGTGTCATCAGAGTGTCATAACAGTGTCAGCACAGAGTCAGCACAGTGTCATCACAGAGCCCAAAGTCAGCACAGAGTCAGCACAGTGTCATCACAGAGCACAAAGTCAGCACAGAGTCAGCACAGAGTCAGCACAGTGTCATCACAGAGCACAAAGTCAGCACAGAGTCAGCACAGTGCCATCACAGAGTCAGCACAGTGTCATCACAGTGTTATCATAGAGCCAGCACAGTGTCATCACACAGCTCAGAGTCAGCACAGAGTCATCACAGAGCACAAAGTCAGCACAGAGTCAGCACAGGTTCATCACAGAGCACAGTGTCATCACAGAGTCATCACAGTGTCAACACAGAGTAGAGTCAGCACAGTGTCAGCACAGTGTCAGCACAGTGTCAGCACAGAGCCAGCACAGTGTCAGCACAGAGGCATCACAAAGTCATCACAGAGTAGAGTCAGCACTGTGTCAGCACAGAGTCAGCACAGTGTCATCACAGATCACAGAGTCAGTACAGTGTCATCACAGTGTCATCACAGAGCACAGAGTCAGCACAGTGTCATCACAGATTACAGAGTCAGCACAGTGTCATCACAGAGCAGAGTCAGCACAGTGTCATCACAGTGTCATAACAGTGTCATCACAGAGCACAGATTCAGCACAGCTAACAGTGTCATCTCAGAGCACAGAGTCAGCACAGTGTCATCATAGAGTCAGCACAGAGCACAGTCAGCACAGTGTCAGCACAGAGACATCACAGTGTCATCACAGAGTCAGCACAGAGTCAGCACAGAGCACAGTCAGCAGTATCATCACAGAGCACAGAGTCAGCACAGTGTCAGCACAGAGTCAGCACAGTGTCATCATAGTGTCAGCACAGTCTCAGCTCAGAGTCATCACAGTGTCATGACAGAGTCAGCACAGTGTCATCATTGAGACAGCACAGTGTCATCGCAGTGTCATCACAGTCAGCAGAGTGTCATCACAGTGTCATCACAGAGTCAGCACAGACTCAGTACAGTGTCATCACAGTGTCGTCACAGTCAGCACAGAGTCATCACTTTGTCATCACAGTGTGAGCACAGTGTCAGCACAGAGTCAATACAGTGTCATCACATTGTAGAGTCAGCACATAGTAAGCACAGAGTCAGCACAGTGTCATCACACTGTCATCACAGAGCACAGAGTCAGCACCGTGTCATCATAGTGTGATCACAGTGTGATCACAGTGTAGAGTCAGCACAGTGTTATCACAGTGTCAGCACAGTGTCATCACAGAGCACAGAGTCAGCACAGAGCACAGAGTCAGCACAGTCAGCAGAGTGTCATCACAAAGCACAAAGTCAGGACAGTGTCAGCACAATGTCAACACAGAGTCAGCACAGTGTCATCACAGAGCACAGAGTCAGCACAGTGTCATCACAGAGCACAGAGTCGGCACAGTGTCATCACAGAGCACAGAGTCAGCACAGTGTCATCACAGAGACATCAGTGTCATCAGAGTATCAGCACAGTGTCAGCACAGAGGCAGCACAGTGTCATCACAGTGTCATCACAGACTAGAGTCAGCACAGTGTCATCACAGTGTCATCACAGAGCACAGAGTCAGCACAGTGTCATCACAGTGTCATCACAGTAGAGTCAGCACAGTGTAAGCACAGTATCATCACAGTGTCAAAACAGTGTCAGCACAGAGTCAGCACAGTGTTATCACAGTGTCAGCACAGTGTCATCACAGAGCACAGAGTCAGCACAGAGCACAGAGTCAGCACAGTCAGCAGAGTGTCATCACAAAGCACAAAGTCAACACAGAGTCAGCACAGTCATCACAGAGCACAGAGTCAGCACAGTGTCATCACAGAGCACAGAGTCGGCACAGTGTCATCACAGAGCACAGAGTCAGCACAGTGTCATCACAGAGACATCAGTGTCATCAGAGTATCAGCACAGTGTCAGCACAGAGGCAGCACAGTGTCATCACAGTGTCATCACAGACTAGAGTCAGCACAGTGTCATCACAGTGTCATCACAGAGCACAGAGTCAGCACAGTGTCATCACAGTGTCATCACAGTAGAGTCAGCACAGTGTAAGCACAGTATCATCACAGTGTCAAAACAGTGTCAGCACAGAGTCAGCACAGTGTCATCACTGAGCACAGTGTCATCACAGAGCACAAAGTCAGCACAGAGTCAGCACAGTGTCATCACAGTGTCAGCAGAGTCAGCACAGTGTCATCACAGTGTTATCATAGAGCCAGCACAGTGTCATCACAGTGTCATCACAGAGCACAGAGTTAGCACAGTGTCATCACAGTGTCATCACAGTAGAGTCAGCACAGTGTCATCACAGTGTCATAACAGAGTCAGCACAGTGTCATCACAGAGCACAGAGTCATCACAGAGCACAGAGTCAGCACAGAGTCAGCACAGATTCAGCACAGATTCAGCACAGTGTCATCACAGAGCACAAAGTCAGCACACCGTCAGCGCAGTGTCATCACAAAGCACAAAGTCAGCACAGAGTCAGCGCAGTGTCATCACAGTGTCAGCACAGAGACATCAGTGTCATCAGAGTGTCATCACAGAGTAGAGTCAGCACAGTGTCATCACAGTGTCAGCACAGAGACATCAGTGTCATCAGAGTGTCATCAGAGAGTAGAGTCAGCACAGTGTCAGCACAGAGGCAGCACAGTGTCATCACAGTGTCATCACAGACTAGAGTCAGCACAGTTGCATCACAGTGTCATCACAGAGCACAGAGTCACCACCGTGTCATCACAGTGTCATCACAGTAGAGTCAGCACAGTGTCATAACAGAGTCTGCACAGTGTCATCACAGAGCACAAAGTCAGCAGAGTCAGCACAGTGTCATGTCAGTGTCAGCAGAGTCAGCACAGTGTCATCACAGTGTTATCATAGAGCCAGCACAGTGTAATCACAGAGCAGAGTCAGCACATAGTTAGCTCAGAGCACAGTGTCTTCACAGAGCACAGTCATCACAGAGCACAGAGTCAGCACAGCGTCACCACAGTGTCAACACTGAGTCATCACAGAGTCATCACAGTGTCATCACAGAGTCATCACAGATCAAGGAGTCAGCACAGTGTCAGCACAGTGTCATCACAGTGTCATAACAGTGTCATCACAGAGCACAGAGTCAGCACAGAGCACAGTGTCATCTCAGAGCACAGAGTCAGCACAGTGTCAGCACAGTGTCATCGCAGAGTCAGCACAGAGTCAGCACAGAGCACAGTCAGCAGTGTCAGAACAGAGTAGTGTCAGCACAGTATCAGCACAGAGTCAACACAGAGCACAGAGTCAGCACAGTGTCATCACAGTGTCATCACAGTGTCATCACAGGGTAGAGTCAGCACAGTGTCATCACAGTGTCATAGTGTCATCACAGAGCACAGTGTCAGCACAGAGTCAGCACAGTGTCAGTACAGTTTCAACACAGAGCACAGTGTCATCACAGAGCACAGAGTCAGCACAGAGTCAGCACAGTGTCAGCACCATGTCATCACAGTGTCATCACAGTGTCATCACAGAGTAGAGTCAGCACAGTGTTATCACAGTGTCAGCACAGAGTCAGCACAGTGTCATCACAGTGACAGCACAGTGTCATCACAGAGCAGAGTCGGCACAGAGTCAGCACAGTGTCAGCACAGAGGCATCACAGTGTCATCACAGAGAAGAGTCAGCACTGTGTCAGCACAGAGTCAGCATAGAGTCAGCACAGTGTCATCACAGATCACAGAGTCAGCACATAGCACAGTGTCATCTCAGAGCACAGAGTCATCACAGTGTCATCATAGAGTCACCACAGTGTCATCACAGAGTCAGCACAGACTCAGCACAGAGCACACTCAGTACAGTGTCAGCACAGAGGCATCACAGTGTCATCACAGAGTAGAGTGAGCACAGTATCATCATAGAGCACAGAGTCAGCACAGAGTCAGCACAGAGTCAGCACAGAGCACAATCATCACAGTGTCATCACAGTGTCATCACAGAGCACAGAGTCAGCACAGTGTCAGCACAGAGTCATCGCAGAGTCAGCACAGTGTCAGCACAGAGCTCAGTCAGCAGTGCCAGAACAGAGCAATGTCAGCACAGTGTCAGCACAGAGGCATCACAGTGTCATCACAGAGTAGAGTGAGCACAGTGTCACCATAGAGCACAGAGTCAGCACAGGGTCAGCACAGTGTAATCACAGTGTCAGCACAGAGTCAGCACAGAGTCAGCACAGTCAGCGCAGTGTCAACACAGTGTCAGCACAGAGCACAGAGTCAGCACAGTGTCATCACAGTGTAAGCACAGAGCAGTGTCAGCACAGTGTCAGCTCAGAGCACAGAGTCAGCACAGTGTCATCACAGAGTCAGCACAGACTCAGTACAGTGTCAGCAAAGAGCACAGTCAGCACAGAGCACAGTGTCATCACCGAACACAGAGTCAGCACAGTGTCAGCACAGAGTCATCACAGTCAGTACAGTGTCAGCACAGAGTACAGTGTCAGCACAGTGTAAAAGCACAGAGCAGTGTCAGCACAGTGTCAACTCAGAGCACAGAGTCAGCACAGTGTCATCACAGGCAGCACAGTGTCATAACAGAGTCAGTACAGTGTCAGCACAATGTCAGCAGAGAGTAAGCACAGAGTCAGCACATTGTCATCACTGAGTAGTCAGCACAGTGTCAGCACAGAGTCATCACTGTGTCATCACAGTGTCAGCACAGTGTCAGTACAGTGTCATCACAGAGTAGCGTCAGCACAGAGTCAGCACAGATTCAGCACAGTGTCATCACAGTGTCATCACAGAGTCGTCAGCACAGAGTCAGTACAGTGTCAGCACAGAGCACAGTGTCATCACAGTGTCATCACAGAGCACAGAGTCAGCACAGTGCCAGCACAGAATCAGCACAGTGTCATCACAGAGGCATCACAGTGTCAGCAAAGTGTAAACACAGTGTCATCACAGTGTCATCACAGAGTGAGTCAGCAGAGAGTCAGCACAGTCAGTACAGAGTCAAGCACAGTGTCATCACAGAGTAGTGTCAGCACAGTGTCATCATAGTGTCAGCACAGTCTCAGCACAGAGTAGCACAGTGTCATCACAGTGTCATCACAGAGTCAGCACAGTGTCAGCACAGTGTCAGCACAGAGTCAGCACAGAGTAAGCACAGAGTGAGCACACTGTCATCACAGAGTAGTCAGCACAGTGTCAGCACAGTGTCAGCAAAGTGTCATCACAGAGTAGCTTCAGCACAGAGTCAGTACATAGTCAGCACAGTGTCAGCAAAGTGTAAGCACAGTGTCATCACAGTGTTTATCAGAGAGTGAGTCAGCAGTCAGCTCAGTGTTATCACAGAGCACAGTGTCAGCGTAGTGTCATCACTGAGTCAGCTCAGTGTCATCATAGAGACAGCATAGTGTCATCCCAGAGTCAGCACAGTGTCATCACAGAGCACAGAGTCAGCACTGTGTCAGCACAGTGTCATCACGGTGTCATCACAGAGTCAGCACAGTGTCATCACAGTGTCATCACAGAGTCAGCACAGTGTCATCACAGAGTCAGCACAGAGTCAGCACAGTATCAGCACAGTGTCAGGACAGTGTCAGCACTGAGCAGAGTCAGCTCAGAGCACAGAGTCAGCACAGTGTCATCACAGAGTCAGTACAGTGTCAGCACAGAGTACAGTCAGCTAGAGCACAGTGTTATCACCGAGCACAGAGTCAGCACAGTGTCAGCACAGAGTCAGCACAGTGTCATCGCAGTGTCAATACAGTGTCAGCACAGAGTCAGCAGAGAGTCAGCTCAGTGTCATCACAGAGCACAGAGTCAGCACAGAGTCAGCACAGTCAGTACAGAGTCAAGCACAGTGTCATCACAGAGTAGAATCAGCACAGTGTCATCACAGAGTCAGCACAGAGAACAGTCAGCACAGTATCAGTACAGTGTCATCACAGAGTAGTCAGCACAGTGTCAGCACAGAGTCAGCTCAATGTCTTCACAGGGCACAGTCAGCACAGAGCACAGTGTCACCACCGAACTCAGAGTCAGCACAGTATCAGCACAGAGTCAGCACAGAGTCAGCACAGAGTCAGTACTGTGTCAGCACAGAGCACATTGTCATCACAGTGTCATCACAGAGCACAGAGTCAGCACAGTGTCAGCACAGTGTCATCATAGTGTCAGCACAGTCTCAGCACAGAGTAGCACAGTGTCATCACAGTGTTACCATAGAGACAGCACAGTGTCATCACAGTGTCAGCACAGAGTCAGCACAGTGTCATTACAGTGTCAGCACAGAGTCAGCACAGAGTCAGCACACTGTCATCACAGAGTAGTCAGCACAGTGTCAGCACAGAGTCAGCAAAGTGTAAGCACAGTGTCAGCACAGTGTCAGCACAGTGTCATCATAATCATCACTGTGTCATCACAGTGTCCGCACAGTGTCATCACAGAGTAGCTTCATCACAGAGTCAGCACATAGTCAGCACAGTGTCAGCAAAGTCTAAGCACAGTGTCATCACAGTGTTTATCAGAGAGTATGTGAGCAGTCAGCTCAGTGTCATCACAGAGCACAAAGTCACCACAGAGTCAGCACAGTGTCATCACAGAGCACAAAGTCAGCACAGTGTCATCACAGAGTAGAGTCAACACAGTAGAGTCATCAGTGTCATCACAGAGTAGAGTCAGCACAGTGTCAGCAGAGAGTCAGCTCAGAGGCATCACAGTGTCATCACAGAGTAGAGTCAGCACAGTGTCATCATAGAGACATCACAGTGTCTTCACAGAGCACAGAGTCAACATTGTTTCATCACAGTGTCATCATAGAGTAGAGTAAGCACAGTGTCAACACAAAGTCATCACAGTGTCATCATAGAGACAGCATAGTGTCATCCCAGAGTCAGCACAGTGTCATCACAGAGCACAGAGTCAGCACAGTGTCAGGACAGTGTCATCACGGTGTCATCACAGAGTCAGCACAGTGTCATCACAATGTCAGCACAGTGTCAGCACAGTGTCATCACAGAGTCATCACAGAGTCAGCACAGTGTCATCACAGAGTCAGCACAGAGTCAGCACAGTGTCATCACAGAGTCAGTACAGTGTCAGCACAGAGCACAGTCAGCATAGAGCACAGTGTTATCACCGAGCACAGAGTCAGCACAGTGTCAGCACAGAGTCAGCACAGTGTCAGCACAGAACACTGTGTCAGCACCGTCTCAGCACAGAGTCAGCACAGTGTCAGCAAAGTGTAAGCACAGTGTCATGACAGTGCCATCACAGAGTGAGTCAGCACAGAGTCAGCAGAGAGTCAGCTCAGTGTCATCACAGAGCACAGAGTCAGCACAGAGTCAGCACAGTCAGTACAGAGTCAAGCACAGTGTCATCACAGAGTAGAATCAGCACAGTGTCATCACAGAGTCAGCACAGAGAACAGTCAGGACAGTGTCAGTACAGTGTCATCACAGAGTAGTCAGCACAGTGTCAGCACAGTGTCAGCACAGAGTCAGCAAAGTGTAAGCACAGTGTCATCACAGAGTAGAGTCAGCACAGTGTCAGCACAGTGTCATCACAGAGTCAGCACAGAGAACAGTCAGCACAGTATCAGTACAGTGTCATCACAGTGTCAGCACAGTATCAGTACAGTGTCATCACAGAGTAGTCAGCACAGTGTCAGCACAGAGTCAGCTCAATGTCATCACAGGGCACAGTCAGCACAGAGCACAGTGTCATCACCGAACACAGAGTCAGCACAGTGTCAGCACAGAGTCAGCACAGAGTCAGCACAGAGTCAGTACAGTGTCAGCACAGAGCACATTGTCATCACAGTGTCATCTCAGAGCACAGAGTCAGCACAGTGTCAGCACAGTGTCATCATAGTGTCAGCACAGTCTCAGCACAGAGTAGCACAATGTCATCACAGAGTCAGCACAGTGTCATCGAGGTGTCATGACAGTCAGTACAGTGTCAGCACAGTGTCATCACAGAGTGGAGTCAGCACAGTGTCATCACAGAGTCATCACAGTGTCATCACAGTCAGTGCAGTGTCAGGACAGTGTCATCACAGTGTCAGCACTGAGCAGTGTCAGCACAGTGTCAGCTCAGAGCACAGTGTCAGCACAGAGTCAGCATAGAGTCAGCTCAATGTCATCACAGAGCACAGTCAGCACAGAGCACAGTGTCATCACCGAATACAGAGTCAGCACAGAGTTAGCACAGAGTCAGTACAATGTCAGCACAGAGCACAGTGTCAGCACAGAGCACAGTGTCATCACAGTGTCATCACAGAGCACAGAGTCAGCACAGAGTCAGCACAGTGTCATCATAGTGTCAGCACAGTCTCAGCACAGAGTAGCACAGTGTCATCACAGTGTTATCATAGAGACAGCACAGTGTCATCACAGTGTCATCACAGAGACAGCACAGTGTCATTACAGTGTCAGCACAGAGTCAGCACAGAGTGAGCACACTGTCATCACAGAGTAGTCAGCACAGTGTCAGCACAGAGTCAGCAAAGTGTAAGCACAGTGTCAGCACAGTGTCAGCACAGAGTCAGCAAAGTGTAAGCACAGTGTCAGCAAAGTCTAAGCACAGTGTCATCACAGTGTTTATCAGAGAGTATGTGAGCAATCAGCTCAGTGTCATCACAGAGCACAAAGTCACCACAGAGTCAGCACAGTGTCATCACAGAGCACAAAGTCAGCACAGTGTCATCACAGAGTAGAGTCAGCACAGTGTCAGCAGAGAGTCAGCTCAGAGGCATCACAGTGTCATCACAGAGTAGAATCAGCACAGTGTCATCACAGAGTCAGCACAGTGAACAGTCAGGACAGTGTCAGTACAGTGTCATCACAGAGTAGTCAGCACAGTGTCAGCACAGTGTCAGCACAGAGTCAGCAAAGTGTAAGCACAGTGTCATCACAGAGTAGAGTCAGCACAGTGTCAGCACAGAGTCAGCACAGAGAACAGTCAGCACAGTATCAGTACAGTGTCATCACAGAGTAGTCAGCACAGTGTCAGCACAGTGTCAGCACAGAGTCAGCAAAGTGTAAGCACAGTGTCATCACAGAGTAGAGTCAGCACAGTGTCATCACAGAGTCAGCACAGAGAACAGTCAGCACAGTATCAGTACAGTGTCATCACAGTGTCAGCACAGTATCAGTACAGTGTCATCACAGAGTAGTCAGCACAGTGTCAGCAAAGAGTCAGCTCAATGTCATCACAGGGCACAGTCAGCACAGAGCACAGTGTCATCACCGAACACAGAGTCAGCACAGTGTCAGCACAGAGTCAGCACAGAGTCAGCACAGAGTCAGTACAGTGTCAGCACAGAGCACATTGTCATCACAGTGTCATCTCAGAGCACTGAGTCAGCACAGTGTCAGCACAGTGTCATCATAGTGTCAGCACAGTCTCAGCACAGAGTAGCACAGTGTCATCACAGAGTCAGCACAGTGTCATCACAGAGTCAGCACAGTGTCATCGAGGTGTCATCACAGTCAGTACAGTGTCAGCACAGTGTCATCACAGAGTGGAGTCAGCACAGAGTAAGCACTGAGCCAGCACAGTGTCAGTACAGAGTCAGCAAAGTGTAAGCACAATGTCATCAAAGAGTAGAGTCAGCACAGTGTCATCACAGAGTCATCACAGTGTCATCTCAGTCAGTACAGTGTCAGGACAGTGTCATCAAAGTGTCAGCACTGAGCAGTGTCAGCACAGTGTCATCACAGAGCACAGTCAGCACAGAGCACAGTGTCATCACCGAACACAGATTCAGCACAGAGTCAGCACAGTGTCATCACAGAGCACAGTGTCAGCACAGAGCACAGTGTCATCACAGTGTCATCACAGAGCACAGAGTCAGAACAGAGTCAGCACAGTGTCATCACAGTGTCACCACAGTCTCAGCACAGAGTAGCACAGTTTCATCACAGTGTTATCATAGAGACAGCACAGAGTAGAGTCAGCACAGTGTCAGCAGAGAGTCAGCTCAGAGGCATCACAGTGTCATCACAGAGCACAGAGCACAGTCTCAGCACGGAGTCAGCACAGTGTCATCACAGTGTCATCACAGAGTCAGCACAGTGTTATCATAGAGTCAGCACAGTGTCATCACAGTGCCATCACAGAGTCAGCAAAGTGTAAGCACAGTGTCATCACAGTCATCACTGTGTCATCACAGTGTCATCACAGAGTAGCATCAGCACACAGTCAGCACAGTGTCAGCACAGTGTCATCACAGAGTAGAGTCATCACAGTAGATTCATCAGTGTCATCACAGAGTAGAGTCAGCACAGTGTCATCACAGATTAGAGCCAGCACAGTGTCATCATAGTGACAGCACAGTGTCATCGCAGAATCAGCACACTGTCATCACAGTGTCAGCACAGAGCACAGTGTCATCTTAGAGCACATAGTCAGTACACTGCCAGCACAGTGTCATCACAGAGTCAGCAAAGAGCATAGTGTCATCACAGAGCACAGAGTCATCAAAGTGTCATCATAGTGTTATCACAGAGTCAGCAGTGTGTCAGGACAGTGTCATCATAGAGTCAGTACAGAGTTAGAACAGAGTCAGCATAATGTCAGCACATAGCACAGTCAGCACAGAGGCATCATAATGTCATCAGAGAGTAGAGTGAGCACAGTGTCACCATAGAGCACAGAGTCAGCACAGAGTCAGCACAGTGTCAACACAGTCTCAGCACAGAGCACAGTCAGCACAGAGCAGTGTCAGCACAGTGTCAGCACAGAGGCATCATAATGTCATCAGAGAGTAGAGTGAGCACAGTGTCATCATAGAGCACAGAGTCAGCACAGAGTCAGCACAGTGTCAACACAGTCTCAGCACAGAGCACAGTCAGCACAGTGTCATCACAGTGTCAGCTCAGAGTACAGAGTCATCACAGAGTCAGCACAGTCTCAGCACAGAGCACAGTCAGAACAGAGCACAGTGTCATCACCGAACACAGACTCAGCACAGTGTCAGCACAGAGTAAGCACAGAGTCAGTACAGTGTCAGCACAGAGCACAGTGTCATCACAGTGTCATCACAGTGTCAGCATAGTCTCATCACAGAGTTAGCAGTGTCATCACAGAGTCAGCTCAGTGTCATCACAGAGTCAGCACAGTGTCAGCACAGAGCACCGTGTCAGCACAGTCTCAGCACAGAGTCAGCACAGTGTCATCATAGAGTCAGCACAGAGTCAGCACAGTATCAGCACAGTGTCAGGACAGTGTCAGCACTGAGCAGTGTCAGCTCAGAGCACAGAGTCAGCACAGTGTCATCACAGAGTCAGCACAGTGTCAGCACAGAGCACCGTGTCAGCACAGTCTCAGCACAGAGTCAGCACAGTGTCATCACAGTGTCATCACAGTGTCAGCAAAGTGTAAGCACAGTGTCATGACAGTGTCATCACAGAGTGAGTCAGCAGAGAGTCAGCTCAGTGTCATCACAGAGCACAGAGTCAGCACAGAGTCAGCACAGTCAGTACAGAGTCAAGCACAGTGTCATCACAGAGTAGAATCAGCACAGTGTCATCACAGAGTCAGCACAGAGAACAGTCAGGACAGTGTCAGTACAGTGTCATCACAGAGTAGTCAGCACAGTGTCAGCACAGAGTCAGCAAAGTGTAAGCAGTGTCATCACAGAGTAGAGTCAGCACAGTGTCATCACAGAGTCAGCACAGAGAACAGTCAGCACAGTATCAGTACAGTGTCATCACAGAGTAGTCAGCACAGTGTCAGCACAGAGTCAGCTCAATGTCATCACAGAGCACAGTCAGCACAGAGCACAGTGTCATCACAGAACACAGAGTCAGCACAGTGTCAGCACAGAGTCAGCACAGAGTCTGTACAGTGTCAGCACAGAGCACAGTGTCATCACAGTGTCATCACAGAGCACAGAGTCAGCACAGTGTCAGCACAGTGTCATCATAGTGTCAGCACAGTCTCAGCACAGAGTAGCACAGTGTCATCACAGAGTCAGCACTGTGTCATCACAGTGTCATCACAGTCAGTACAGTGTCAGCACAGTGTCATCACAGAGTCAGCACAGTGTCATCACAGAGTCAGCACAGTGTCATCACAGAGTCAGTACAGTGTCAGCACAGAGCACAGAGCACATTGTCATCACCGAGCACAGAGTCAGCACAGAGTCAGCACAGAGTCAGCACAGTGTGAGCACAGTGTCAACACAGTGTTATCATAGAGACAGCACAGTGTCATCACAGAGTCAGCACAGTGTCAGCACAGAGTCAGCACAGAGTAAGCACAGAGTCAGTACAGAGTCAGCACAGTGTAGTCAGCACAGTGTCAGCACAGAGTCAGCAAAGTGTAAGCACAGTGTCAGCACAGTCATCACTGTGTCATCACAGTGTCAGCACAGTGTCATCACAGTCATCACTGTGTCATCACAGTGTCAGCACAGTGTCATCACAGAGTAGCATCAGCACAGAGTCAGCACATATTCAGCACAGTGTCAGCACAGTGTCATCACAGTGTCATCACAGAGTGAGTCAGCAGAGAGTCGGCTCAGTGTCATCACAGAGCACAAAGTCAGCACAGTGTCATCACAGAGCACAAAGTCAGCACAGTGTCATCACAGTGTCATCACAGAGTAGAGTCATCACAGTAGAGTCATCAGTGTCATCACAGAGTAGAGTCAGCACAGTGTCAGCACAGAGTCAGCACAGTGTCAGCTCAGAGGCATCACAGTGTCATCACAGAGTAGTCAGCACAGTGTCAGCACAGAGTCAGCAAAGTGTAAGCACAGAGTAGAGTCATCACAGAGTAAGCACAGAATCAGCAAAGTGTAAGCTCAGTGTCATCACAGAGTAGTCAGCACAGTGTCGTCACAGAGTCAGCATAGAGAACAGTCAGCACAGTGTCAGCACAGTGTCAGTACAGTATCATTCCAGAGTAGCGTCAGCACAGAGTCAGCACATAGTCAGCACAGAGTCAGCACAGTGTCATCACAGAGTAGTCAGCACAGTGTCAGCACAGAGTCAGCAGTGTCATCACAGTGTCATCACAGTCAGCACAATGTCATCACTGAGTCAGCACAGTGTCATCATAGAGACAGCACAGTGTCATCACAGAACACAGAGTCAGCACAGTGTCAGCACAGAGTCAGCACAGAGTCTGTACAGTGTCAGCACAGAGCACAGTGTCATCACAGTGTCATCACAGAGCACAGAGTCAGCACAGTGTCAGCACAGTGTCATCATAGTGTCAGCACAGTCTCAGCACAGAGTAGCACAGTGTCATCACAGAGTCAGCACTGTGTCATCACAGTGTCATCACAGTCAGTACAGTGTCAGCACAGTGTCATCACAGAGTCAGCACAGTGTCATCACAGAGTCAGCACAGTGTCATCACAGAGTCAGTACAGTGTCAGCACAGAGCACAGAGCACATTGTCATCACCGAGCACAGAGTCAGCACAGAGTCAGCACAGAGTCAGCACAGTGTGAGCACAGTGTCAACACAGTGTTATCATAGAGACAGCACAGTGTCATCACAGAGTCAGCACAGTGTCAGCACAGAGTCAGCACAGAGTAAGCACAGAGTCAGTACAGAGTCAGCACAGTGTAGTCAGCACAGTGTCAGCACAGAGTCAGCAAAGTGTAAGCACAGTGTCAGCACAGTCATCACTGTGTCATCACAGTGTCAGCACAGTGTCATCACAGTCATCACTGTGTCATCACAGTGTCAGCACAGTGTCATCACAGAGTAGCATCAGCACAGAGTCAGCACATATTCAGCACAGTGTCAGCACAGTGTCATCACAGTGTCATCACAGAGTGAGTCAGCAGAGAGTCGGCTCAGTGTCATCACAGAGCACAAAGTCAGCACAGTGTCATCACAGAGCACAAAGTCAGCACAGTGTCATCACAGAGTAGAGTCATCACAGTAGAGTCATCAGTGTCATCACAGAGTAGAGTCAGCACAGTGTCAGCACAGAGTCAGCACAGTGTCAGCTCAGAGGCATCACAGTGTCATCACAGAGTAGTCAGCACAGTGTCAGCACAGAGTCAGCAAAGTGTAAGCACAGAGTAGAGTCATCACAGAGTAAGCACAGAATCAGCAAAGTGTAAGCTCAGTGTCATCACAGAGTAGTCAGCACAGTGTCGTCACAGAGTCAGCATAGAGAACAGTCAGCACAGTGTCAGCACAGTGTCAGTACAGTATCATTCCAGAGTAGCGTCAGCACAGAGTCAGCACATAGTCAGCACAGAGTCAGCACAGTGTCATCACAGAGTAGTCAGCACAGTGTCAGCACAGAGTCAGCAGTGTCATCACAGTGTCATCACAGTCAGCACAATGTCATCACTGAGTCAGCACAGTGTCATCATAGAGACAGCACAGTGTCATCACAGAGCACATTCCTCAATAACTACAGTCCAATCTCCAACCTACCATTCTTAGATAAGGTTCTAGAGAGAGTTGTTGCAATTCAATTACAGAAATGTCTAACTCTTAAAGGTATATTTGAGAAGTTTCAGTCTGGTTTTCGTGCTGCACATTCATAACTCTGCACCTGGTCAGAGTTATGAATGATCTGCTGATAAGCTCTGACTCGGGCTTTCCATCAGTATTAATTCTTCTAGATCTAAGTGCTGCCATTGATACTGTAGACCATTCCATCCTACTGAATCCTGGTTCAAATCTTATCTTTCTGATAGGTTTCAGTTCGTCTCTATTGGGGAGGTAAAATCAGCATTATCATTGTCTGTGGTGTCCCTTGTTGTTTTCACTAGATATGCTACCGTTAGGTGACATTATCCGCAGACACAGAGTGAACTTCCATTGCTATTCTGATGATACCCAGCTATATTTATCCCTAAAACCAGGAATTTCTTCTGCCTGGGTGTTATTAGCTACTTGCCTTACAGACATCAAGCATTGGATGTCACTGAATGTTCTAATGTTGAATTCAGATAAAACAGAGGTTATGCTAGTAGACTCACAGAACCAACTAAAAGGAAAGGTTGAGCTGGAGCGATATTTGGAGGAAACACATACAGATTCAAAAAGGCAGGAGCCTATGTCTATTCCGTCAGACATCCCACCTATCAATCCACCAGAATACCAAATTATTATTATTATTATTATTATTATTTATTTCTTAGCAGACGCCCTTATCCAGGGCGACTTACAATCGTAAGCAAAAACAATGGAGGACTGTGCACCTAAGTGGAAAGAAGTAGAGCAAGCTGTGAAAAAAGCAAGGGCTTCATCATCTCCAGGGCCTAATGGAGTTCCGTACAGAGTGTACAAGAGTGCTTCAGGAGTTCTACGAATTCTGTGGAAATTGATGAAAGTGGCATTGGAAAAACAGGTTGTACCAAGAGCAAGGCGCCGAGCAGGTGGAGTCTTTATACCTAAAGAAAAAGATTCTACATGCATCAGTCAGTTTCGTCCTATTTCCCTATTAAACGTAGAAGGCAAGATTTTCTTCAGCATTATTGCTCAGAGATTGTCAACTTACCTATTAAAGAACTGCTTCATTGACACTTCAATACAAAAAGCGGGCATTCCAGGTTTCCCAGGATGCTTAGAACACATCAATGTGATCTGGCAACAAATTCAATCAGCTAAAAAGGAGAGGAAGGAGCTCCATGTGACATTCCTGGATTTGGCTAATGCATATGGTTCAGTGCCACATGAACTTCTTTGGACAGCATTTGATTTTTTCAGTGTACCGATGACAATAACAAATTCAGTGAAAGCCTACTTTGGAGATTTGCAATTTAGTTTTTCAACTTCAGAATTCAGCACTACATGGCAATGCCTAGAGGTTGGAATAATGGCAGGATGCACCATTTCTCCACTGGCTTTTACCATGGCAATGGAAGTAATCATTAGGGCATCAAAATGGGTAGGAGGAGGAGAGCGCTTGGCTTCTGGAATGCGACTACCGAGCATACATGGATGACATGACAACCATGACTACAACAGTAGCCTGCACTAATCGGTTATTGGGCAAATTAACCAATAACATTGAATGGGCACAAATGCAATTCAAGCCCACTAAATCAAGGAGCATCTCTATAATTAAAGGTAAAGTAGTAGATAAAACGTTCTTCATTAATGGTGAGGCAATACCCACAGTGTCTGAGAAGCCAGTGGAGAGTCTTGGGAGATGGTACGACGGGGATCTAAAGGACACAGTTTGTGTGGGAGAAGTTAGACAACAAGCAGTGGAAGGGTTGAAGAGCCTAGACAGCAGCGCTTTACTAGGCAAACTAAAACTCTGGTGCTTTCAGTTTGGTCTACTGCCGAGGTTGCTGTGGCCACTGACTGTGTACGAGGTTTCTTTGACAACAGTAGAGAAGCTGGAAGCTTTAATCATTTCATACATCAGGAAATGGTTGGGAGTTCCACGCTGCCTCAGCAGAGTGGGACTTTATGGTAAAGGAATACTGCAGCTACCAGTCTCCGCTCTAACCGAGGAGTTTAAGTGCGCCGGCGCCTGTTTAGCCAAGAGCTCTAGGCCTTGAGGTCCATAATGTCCCTTGCCTGCTTGGAACGCTTCACCCTTTAGAGATATCTCGAAATAACTTCCTGTTCGACTGCAGGCAGCCTGCGCATCGGGGATGCCTAGCAGGGGGTCCTGGGACAGGTCATGGAGGAGGGTCTCTGGGGCTCCAATAGCCGCCGACAGTCCGGCCATAGAGGATGCGGGGGATTTAGAGATATCTTTAAAGATTTAGAGATATCTTTAAATGAACAGGAAGTTATTTGAAGATATCTTCACATGATTTAGAGATATCTTTAAGTAATATGTGGATTTGGCTAGCATGGTGCGCCAAACTGTCATTTAGAGATATCTTAAAATGAGGGTTTTAAAGATATCTGTAAATCATTTGAAGATATATTCAAATAACATCCTGTTCATTTAAAGATATCTGCAAATCATTTGAAGATATCTTCAAATAACTTCCTGTTCTTTAGAGATATCTCTAAATCATTTAGAGATATCTCTAAATATCTTCCTGTTCATTTGAAGATATCTTTAAATGGGCAGGAATTCCATTGAAAACATAGAGCATTTTCACAGGAAGTCATTTCGAGATATCTTGAAATAACTTCCTGTTCATTTGAAGATATCTTCAAATGATTTCGAGATATCTCTAAATGAACAGGAAGTTATTTCGAGATATCTCTAAATGCTTTAGAGATATCTCTAAATAAACGGGAAGTTATTTGAAGATATCTTCAAATGATTTACAGATATCTTGAGGTATGACACAGGCCCGGTTTTTGGGATGGAACCGCATAACAGTCTCGCGTTTTGATTGGTCCATGTCTGTCACATGAATATGTCGTCACACGAGTGGAAAAGCTTGCAGGCATTTTTAACATCGTGATCAGAGAGAGAGAGAGAGAGTGATCTGCTTTCCACAACCTTTCCATTAAAATATAATGTGGTATTATGCTGTACTGATATAACAAACTATGGGTAATTACTTTATATGAATTATCATGTTATGCACGAATGTAAGAATTGGCTTTCTGTGTTGGTGTACTTTTTTCTTTCAAGTAGCATATATCTATAATCGTTTTTTGCGATATATTTTAATATAAAATGTATACACTATTGCAGTTTTGTTAGAGGATACATTAGTTTATCTCTAATGTAATCACAGTTTTACATATAGACTGCCCCTGTTTTCATTTACGTCGCAAATTCTGGGCCGCTTTGCTTTTCAGATAATGTCGCAAATTCTGGGCTGCTTTGGTTTTTAGACAACGTTCCATATTCTGGGCCGCTCTGATAACATCTCAATTTCTGGGCTCCTCTGGTTTTTAGATAACGTCCCGAATTCTGCATTTTCGAATTCAGGCCAGTTTTTGAGATATTCTGCTTAGCTGACAGCCGAGTTTCTATGTCATGCATGCACAGTTTACCATAAACTGGACCGTTAATTCATTTAAGAGTAACCCTTAGTACATGAATCAAAGTTAATGTATTTTTTAATCTCCACAGAAAACATTTAGGAACATGGTATACCAAAAAAGGACATCTCATTTGCTTATGTAATGTCCATCAATATATAGTGAGGCGTAGGGGTTTATCAGAACAACTTCAAATAAATCCTATTGTATTGTATTAGTCAACATTTCCCTTATCTATTCTTGATAGTTTATACTGTAGGTCAGGGGTTACAATAAAATGGAGAATAATCTGATGACCCCCCCCTATTTATTTAATAAATTTGGGTGACAAACTGCTGGTTTAGGACAGAACAACAAATAGTAGGCTTAATTCTTAAAACTTTTAACTACAAGTATTTGGATGCACAGAATTAAAAAGAAAAGTATTGGGTTAGGAGCACACCTATTTTTTTGTAACTTTGACGGCCTTTTTTAAATTTTGACAGCCTTTTGTAAAAGTGAAGGCCTTTTGATACCCAGCATACACTGCAATACCCAGCAAAGTTATACACTGATATTCTGATAGCACAGCAATTCAAATGAAGTTTGTAATTGGTTGTGTTCCTCAAATACACAATAAAAAGTGATATTTATAGGGCATACAGTTATACAGCGATACAGTGGTTTCGGACATCTAAGAACAGGTACTGCGAGCATCTGGATTCATACCCAGAGGTTCTCTGTAGCCTCCTAGGACATTCACAGCTTGTTTGACACCCTCTTGTAGTTGCCCATTTCTGCTTATAAAGCAAAATGCTGTTTGTCAATCTCTCTTTTTTCTTATAAATCAGTCTTTGCAGGTATCATTCCAAAAACACTTGAATCAGTTAGGGACTACCAGTCTGACACTACAGGCCTTTAAATTGCAGTACCAATTTGCAAGTTGCTAAGTGGTTGCGTTCCTCAAATTTGCACTGCAAAGTGATATTTTAAAGAATAGGGTATATAGTGCTTTTTTTCGCCTCTGCTCGCTTTTGGTGCAAAACTATGCTCCGATACACTCAGGCTGATACTGTGATCACAAAACACTTGGAATGGACTTAAATTGGTGCTTCTGTTGCATAAATACACTACAAAATGTGCACATTTCAGGTCTTATATATAATGGACGTGTATTTTTGTATGTATTTTGCTATAGGAAATCGCGGTCGGGGGGGGGGGGGGGGGTCCTCCTGTCGTACCCCATGAGTCCACAAATCCTGGGCCAATAAACTCGCTAGTAGTCTCTTTAGATGCACAACAGTCTTAGCTAAAGAAAATGGGTTCCTTCGAGTTCGTACGACCCACGACCGCCATTGGCCGAGCCTTACCCCCATGGTGTTTTTATAATGGGATTTGCCGTAGGGAAGGGGGTGGTCTCTTATCATACTCGTATCTCCACGACCCCTGGGCCAACAAACTCAGAAGGGCACTCTTTGCGTGCACAAGAGTCTTAGCTAAAGAAAGACATCGGCCACGGGTTCATCTTTTTTTGCCAACCTGGAGCTCAAAAGCTATTGGAAATGCAACCTTGACATGCCATCATGCTTAAAATGTGTAAATTTGTTGAAAATGTACCATTTAAAAACAGATGGCTCCCTGTGAAAGAGGGCCCCCAGACATGATCCTAGGAAGTTCAACCCAGTTTCTAGGCTTCGGGGTCATGGAGATATGACCCCTAAAAGGGTAGTTTTTGGACATTTTTGACAGGGCGTATCTCGGGTTCTGTGGGGGTTAGGAACTTGATTTTTTTTTTTTGCGGCGGGGCCCCACTTTGAATGGTGGTTCTACATGCTCGGGTTCGAGAGATATGCCTGAAATGTGTTTTTCAACCCTGCCATAGACATGAATGAGGCTGAACACCCTGAACGCCCTGAAAATATTTTTTGTAAAGAATTGCTACGAAACTGGGCATATTACATTCAGGCTGGTCTAGAACCCTTCGAACGGTGGTTGTAGGTGCTCTGGTTCGAGAGATATGACTGAAAATGTGTTTTTTAACACTGCCATAGACATGAATGGGGCTGAATACCCGAAAATATATTTTGCAAAGAATTGCTATGGTGTGCATGTAGGGGTTGCATGGTGGTGTCTGCGTGGAGGGGTTGCATGGTGGTGTATGTGTGCAGGGGTTGCATGGTGGTGTGTGCATGTAGGGGTTGCATGGTAGCGTGTGCATGTAGGGGTTGCATATTGGTGTGTGCATGTAGGGGTTGCATGGTGGTGTGTGCATGGTGGTGTGTGCATGTAGGGGTTGCATGGTGGTGTGTGCGTGCAGGGGTTGCATGGTGGGTGTATGCGTGCAGGGGTTGCATGGTGGTGTGTGCGTGCCAGGGTTGCATGGTGGTACACATGTGTGGAGGGGAATTTTAGTGTAGGTTTTGCGCAAAAGAGGGGCGGGGATAAGACTGGGAAGGGTAGGGTAAAAGAAAAATTACTACAATCATTTATTTTCACTGTCGACTCCCAGTCTCCTTTCCCTCACTTTATCATTTTATTTTGTGATTATTTAATTATTGTCAAAATAAACGGTCTTCATCTACTCACAGTTGCAGTCTCATTTCTGTCCAAAAAGAACCTGAAACACTACAATATATTGATGGACGTTACATAAGAAAATGAGATGTCCTTTTTTCGGAATACCATGTTCCTTCCCAAAAATGTGTTTTAATATTAGTCTTTAATAAAGGAAAACGACTGCTTTAATTAATTTTCATGCATCTATTTCAGTGCAATGTAGTTTCTTCATGTAATAAGAAATACGTTTTTTTAACATTTACATTTTATTAGTTTTTTCATAAAAAAAAAAAAAGATTTCTGGGGAGAGTAAAAAATACATTAACTCTGATTCATGTACTAAGGGTTACTCTCAAATGAATTCACGATCCAGTTTATGGTAAACTGCATGGATGACTTAGAAACTCGGCTATCAGCTGAGTCCCCAAAACTGGGCTGAATTCGAAAATGCAAAGCGGCCCAGAATTTGGGACGTTATCTAAAAACCAAGGCGGCCATGAATTTGTGACATTATCTGAAAAGCAAAGCGGCCCAGAATTTGGGACGTTATCTGCAAACCAAATCGGCCCAGAATTTGGGACATTATCTGAAAAGCAAAGCGGCCCAGAATTTGCGACGTAAATGAAAACAGGGGCAGTCTATATGTAAAACTGTGATTACATTAGAGATAAACTAATGTATCCTCTAACAAAACTGCAATAGTGTATACATTTTATATTAAAATATATCGCAAAAACGATTATAGATATATGCTACTTGAAAGAAAAAAGTACACCACCAAAGAAAGCCAATCTTACATTCGTGCATAACATGATAATTCATATAAAGTAATCACCCATAGTTTGTTATATCAGTACAGCGTAATACCACATTATATTTTAATGGTAAGGTTATGGAAAGCAGATCTCTCTCTCTCTGTCTGTTCACAATGTTAAAAATGCCTCAAGCTTTTCCACTCGTGTGACGACATATTCATGTGACAGACATGGACCAATCAAAACGCGAGACTGTTATGCGGTTCCATCCCAAAAACCGGGCCTGTGTCATACCTCAAGATATCTTTAAATGAACAGGAAGTTATTTGAAGATATCTCGAAATAACTTCCTGTGAAAATGCTCTATGTTTTGAATGGACTTCCGGTCTATTTAGAGATATCTCCAAATGAACAGGAAGTTATTTGAAGATATATTCAAATGATTTAGAGATATCTCTAAATGAACAGGAAGTTATTTAGAGATATCTCTAAATGATTTACAGATATCTCGAAATAAACACGAAGTGTGTACCTTACGTTTGTTTTTGTTAATAAACATACGCCATTTGCATTTGGAGGCATCACTGTTATAATTTTAACCTCATTACTTTTTTGTACTGGAAAAAAGGTAAGTACATGAATAGTACCGCTATTTATGTTTATTTATGATTTATAACAGAAAAAATAATCGTGTACAGTATAACTTAGGCGCGTGGGGATACAAACGTTCAACGAGATAAATGATTTTAGAACAAAGAATTAGTTAAGGTTTTTGTGAAAAAGAAAAAAAAAAGCCTAATGAAAATATAACGTGAGACCATGATTAGAAGTTAAGCGTGCAAACTTCATAAAACAGGTACAATTATCGTTGGGTTCAATATATTATTATGTGTGTACGTTGTGGCAGCTTGCCATTGAGTTGCTATTTATGTGACTGCGAGCTAATGGAGAATATTAGAACATAATTGCGTTGCAGATATGACATGTTAATTCAGACTGGTCGCGCACCAGTTCCAATATACTTCGTTGCGATCTGGAAGCTTTTCCGACTGTTGTTGAGGGTGAGGGGTCATTAACAACATATAGGACAACATATAGGTTTCACATTTACACAATGAATAGTATTTATGCGACCTTTATGTAAATTGCACTCGTGTCCAGCTGTCGGAAAACATCAAAAAAGTTTTTGATTTTCTTATGGAAACAAAAACAGGTTAAAACAGGCAGCGAGTTTCGCACAGTGGGAAGACACTTTTGATATTCGGGCAACAGGTCGTGCGCAACGCCGCAAAACATTTTCTTTTCATGTCCCTCCCCGGCTCCGTGCTTCTTTTCCGATACTGTGACTGTTTTCAAACTATCAACATTTCACTTATAGGCTACTAATCATTACCAGGTATATAATTTAAATATCTGTACTGTGAATGATACAGTAATGTGTGTGGTTATGCAGAGCACTACGTTCTTGTGTGGGTGTTTATTATGTAACTTTATATTATAACCCTTTGTAAATATTCACAGCATTATTTGATTATAGAGGTCTGCCTCATGACAGGTGAAAGAGAGCAGGTACACGGGATTTTAACCCGCGCCCTGTCATCAGTTCGCCAAGCGGAATCTGAATTGAGGTCTCATACAACTGACAATATAGATGATTTTGATGCAGCCTCTTTTGTCAGTGAAACAAGGGCCTTGTTTAGAAGTAGATCTGTGGACTCATCACAAAGGTCACCTGCTTTACGCCAGCCAGTTATTTTTCTAAATGTAGGCCATAATAGCCTTTTTTTATTATTAATCTTAATGTTAATGATCATTTAAGTACGTTTTCATTTTCTTTTTTTTATTTGACAGAAAAAAGGGATAGAATATCTAATGACACTGCTTTTATTCCTTTTCTGCTGCTACCTTGTTACTATAAAGCAACACAGATGTCCTCATATTTAGAATGGTGCTAAGTAATTTGTGTTAGTTATTTAAAAGTATTTTTAATGTTAATAAGGTCATTTTCTTTTATTTCGTATCAACTTTGATTTTGTGTGAACCTTTTTTCTGCTCTCCATTACTTCTAGAATAATATTCAATGTTGACTATCTGAAGTTAAACTTTAGTTTATGAAACTGCACGTAATTTAAAAAAAAATGAAAGAACGAAACCCTCGGTGAGGTAGAGACTGCACTGGGTGATAATCCATACATCGTAAGAGGCTCTTGGCTGTGTATTTCATGTTCACTATAGTGATCTCTTCAAGAAACACGGTGTCTCTCACAATTGAGATGCCATGATAGTGGATATTTTAATAACATTCAGCATATTTCTGCAAAATATGAAAGTTGAGGAATGAAAGGTACAACTTAAAGATACAACTTACTGTAATGTAACATTTGTGTTTCTAGCTTTCTCTGAACTAGATGTGTTATTGGAAGAAGTTACAGTTGAAGTTAAAAGACACACTGTTCTAGAAGATGTACAAATAATTTACAGTAATCAAAGTATCATCAATAAACATTTACATGTTAACTTTATTGGGGAAGAGGGAGATGACTTTGGTGGGTTAACAAAAGATCTTTTTTTCTTCTTTTTGGAACAGTGCTTTCATTCAGTGGTTTAAAGGTGAGGATGCTCTTGTCCCATGTATACCAGTAAATCAATATGCCAAAGCGCAGGACATTTTTTCTGTTGTTGGTAAAGTTTTGTCACATATGTGTCAGCTTAATCATTGCGTGCCACCCAGATTTTGTAGATCAACACTGCTATCTGTTGTGTTTAATACCTCTATGATTGATAGTAGAACACTGTTGGATGACTTTGTGCTCCATGTAACAGTACCTGAACGAACCTTGCTGCAAAAGGCTTTGAATAGTTTTGAAAAACTAAGCATTTCTGAAAAATCTGACTTGCTGACCTTTTATTCTGTGAATGGCAAGCACACAGTTCCTTCAGCTAAAGATTTTAGAGAGCAACTGGTTCTTGTAGCACAAAATGAACTGGTAATAAAACCAATGTTCTTGAATTGCTTTATAAGGCAGGCTATTCCAGAGTCTCATATGAGAGCATTTTGGTCACAGTTAGATACAGACTTAATTTCGTACCTGTACTGGCAGGAGATAAAAGCCAATCTCAAAACAATAATGATGTGAATATAGTAATTGTTACAACTGTGTATAATGGTATTTAAAACAGGATTCATTTAACCGACTTTTTACATAACCACCCTTACTCTGGTTTCACCGCAGTCGTGTGTGTGTATATATATGTATGTATGTATGTATGTATATATATATGTATGTATGTATGTATATATGTATATATATATGTATGTATGTATGTATATATATATATATATATATGTATATATATGTATGTATATATATATATATAAATGTATGTATGTGTATATATATATATATATATATATATATATATATATATAATGTATGTATGTGTATATATATACAAAACAGTTGTCAAACACGTGTAACTTGTCATGCGATTACACAATTACAATACACAATGTTCAATAAAGAAAAAATCTACTACTAAACGGGACTTGTGATGTTCCTCTCGAAATAATCACGTTAAGTTTAAGGTGTAAAACTTAACTCACCAAGTCCTGTGATGGTGGAAAATATGATAAATCTGCCTTCCAAATGTTTGATTGCATTGTCTTATCACTTACTTTAAAGTTACAGGGCTGTTCAGCCATTTCATTGAAATAACACTGTTTTTATTCTGTTGCATTTTACTGTCTGAGCTTACGATGTGCCAATTAAAACCATACATTTTCAATGGAATTTGGTTTATCATACTGATCGTGTCAAATTGTTTGAGCAAATGCTCTTTGTTGTGTAAGGCATTTTCTTTCTACATCTCAAGTGTGTTTTCTTACAAAAAAGTTTATTTTGAAAATATGAGGTCAAATTAAGTATAAAATGACCTCTTTGGGGATTCAACATTGTATGTAACCTTTATTTCCCCAAGTGAAGAAAGAAAATGTGTGAGTTTTATTTTTTTCCTGACTTTGGATAAGAAGTTAATTGCCAAATTCACATACTTGCTGTTTAACTTTTGTACCAAAATGATGTGGTAAACATTTCATATTTATGAAAATAAAGCTGTCTTAACTTTCAAACAGACATTAAGGGTGTTCATGTTAAAAAAGACACACAAATAAATAAACATGTTTTTGAATGATAACATTGTTATAGTCCTCAGTCATATCTTTAATGGTAAAATATTACAATCAGAACAGAAGCATTTAAATACAGTTTGATGTTATAAATACAATGTGTCCTGCTTTCATATTGGACTGGACAAATTATATGAAAGTTTTTACCACAGGTAACTATGACCACCAATCATCTCTCTGTGTACAATAGATAAATAAATGCAGGATCAGTTCCTCAAAAGTATTACTTTTTTTCTAGAACAATAGTGATTAAGTGGAATTGTTAAGATATGTAGGTAAAAGTAGAATGCAAGATGGTGACTTTGCAGTCTTTGGATGTTGCTTGGTAGTTATAAAGACTTTAAGCCGTAATTTCCCACAGCTAGTGTACCCTCCAGTTTACAAAACCACACAGGTCTATGTCCACTTGCAGTTTCTAGACACCCTTATGCTAGGTGTAATTCATGACCAAATCATAAAACAACTTCATTTGCTCCGACCGCACCTAGACAATCATGGAAAACAAGCTTCCTGAGGTTAAAAAGTACAACATTTTGCTGTGCTGTGTCTTGAAAACTTAAGTTCCAGAATGATCATATTAAAACAAATAGGATGGTTTTATTATTTGTTTCAATTAATAATTTAATTTAATAATTTGGGGATGCATTGGAGGTATCGTTAGAAAACATAAACTAGTGTTTTGTGAATGCAACGTGCATATTTATCTCTAAAGTCTCCTTCAAGTTGGATTTCCTCTTTAAGGGTATTAAGCTGCTGAGTAGTTAAATTAAGTGGATTGGAATGCTCTTCAGATTCTGTCATACTAAAAATATCTGTTGTTTGGACTCCAGCTCTTTGTAAATGTAATATTAAATGTTCTTCAAATTGTTTACCATCCAAAATGTTTGCCCCTGATTCAGCAGAGATTGCAAGTGTTGCAGCCAATCCATCTTTCCAAATTTGTTCAGGTGTTCTGTTCCTTTCTGTTCGGATTTTATGTTTATTCCATCCTTGTCTGAATAATTGTAATCTTTTATTAATTTCTGGAAGGTACACCAACTGCAAGCATGCTTTGTGAACATCATTATCTGCCTCTAATATACTAAGATCTTCTAAATCATAGAATTCCTTGTACAAGGGCTCTACAACTTGTAGGAACACATCTTTCCAAAGTCTTTCTATTCTCTGGTTATGAACAGATACTCCAGTTATGTGGCTGCCACGCTGGAGCCCTCTCAAGATGTTCATAAGCAAGGCTACCTGTATGTTTTCTCCACCATGGTCTGACCTCATGCGAGACGGTAACCCATATTCTGCCACTGCTTTGGAGAAAGCCTGTAGAACTGTGCTTGAGCTATTGTCTGTGGCACAATGCAAATATGGAACAAGGCGAGAAAAACCATCTATGGCACCGTGGATAACAAATCCCCACCTACAATCAAAGGTAAACATTTAAAAAAAGTTATTTTTACAGTAATAAGATATGCGTATTGTGAACAATACATATTTTTTCACCAATAGCAGTCAGAGCATTTTAACACCAATAAAGGTTAAATATTCAGATTATATTGTGCCTCTATATGGGGTGAAATGCAGAGTTCTCAAGTTTATTTTAATTAGGCAGTATTCACCTATCTACCAGGACTGGCACATATAGGTTCTGTTTCATTTTCAAGAATATCCAGGAAAATGGATATCTGGCTCCTATTACAATGCTGACAGAACAGCAATATCGTTTGTGTTAATTTTTAAAGGGTTATAACTAAAAATAATCACATTGTTTACATATAAAACTGTGTGCAGTAGCCACATTTTGTTACACCTGATTTCAGTTACTTATTTGCCCTTTGGAATGACAATCGTCTATGGATTTCATGAAGAATCTGCTCTCCAGTCGGTACAAGTGAAGATTACGATCCTCACTTTGTCACAATTTAATTATATGACCTCTTCTCAAAACAATGACCCAGTTAATTATGAAGATTCTGACATTTCAGTACGATCACCTGAAGAATGAGGGTGATTCATCATGAGAGCCTAATCTATTACAAACAAATACAAATCTATTACTTTCCAAATATGGCAGTTTAATTTGAGAAAATTGGATAGTTTTGCTTCAGACTTTAAATAAATGCATACAAGCCATTGTGCCAAATTGGGACAAACATGTACTCAAAATTAATGCATGTATATTAAATACATAAAGAATAAAATGTAATAAAGTGATATAAAAATGTTTTCGTGGTCAATAGACATGAGCAGCCAAACAAATATCTTTAACATATGTGATTTCAGATCAGATAATTGGGTAAAATAAAATATTAACCTCGTTACCATGGACAGACAACTCGAGTATACTGATTTCTCCCAGAACTCGAGTTGATATCGGGCTTATGTCTTTGATTGTGTCACCTACGAACCCTGACCCCTACCCCTGTGCACGCTAATATATATTTAACACACACACAAAGTAGACTCACCTTATCAGCTTCATATGACCGTCCATATGTCACATGCTGTTTGGTGATGGGACGTGGTAAGATCTTCTGTTAATGACCTGGGCCCATCGTCCAGCACTGCTTACTGGATCGATGCTGTTTAGAGACATTCGTATTCTCTGTCGCTGAACAAATATTCCCTTAGCTCTAAGATATCCATTCATCATATATAGAGGAAAGCAAACATCAATTTGTTTTATTATGCTTACTTTTATAACACAGTTGTTATGACTAAAAAATATTACTATTATATTATTGGAATAAACTGCTGTAATACATCCAGGACATTATAATACTAGCATTGTTTGTATGCGCAGGTATCCATACATAAACAGGTATCCTTTCCAAATTATAATTATATTAATTTTTTTTAAACGTAATCGTTCGTAGTGAAAGCGGGCACAGACCATTAAAGAATAAACACCAATTTCAAAGCTGTAAATACAGTAACTAACCTCGGCCCCTGCATTTGGATACTGGAAATGAACAAGTGACTTTACTTCAGTATCGAGTTCGCTGTCTGTGATGTTGCTGTATTTGTCTTTTGGTGACAGACCCTCTGCTTTTAAGCGCTTATAAATGTATGACACCGAGCATCCTAAATGTTCAGCAATCCTCTTTCCTGTGTATCCTCGAGAAACGAAAATCTGGAGCTGGTGTCTCGAAACAGAAATCCTTGGCAAACCAAACTGACCTGTATTAAAACAAACAAACAAACAAACAAAAAAAAAACACTAAATGCGACAATAACCAATCCACGTGTGTATTAAAATGACTGTAGTTCCCAAAGAGAATAGAGACATTGACTTACCTTCTCTCCTCCGCTGAACCACGAAATCACCACCGGTATTTATGCTTGACTGGGTGTCAGAAATTCCTTCGTTTTCGAACACCGGCCTTAATTCATGAAAACAGTTTGATATTTCCACTCTAAAGTTTTCTGGAATTTCCATACTGATTCTATCAAAGTTTGTTTTTGCATTTTGAAACAGTCTATAACTGTTATCAATTTCAATAGAACCGTCTTGAAAATGTCTTTCAAGTGTGCTGAGTGTATTTTTAATTGCTCCAAGAGTTGTTAGTACAGCTTCAGGATGAGACATAGCGCCTTTGCCCCCACCGTACTCCTTAACTCAGTTAAAAAAAATATTTATCCTGGTTTACTTTTAAACAGGAAGTTATTTCGAGATATCTTGAAATGGTTTAGAGATATCTCTAAATGACAGTTTGGCGCACCATGCTAGACAAATCCACATATTATTTAAATGTGGCACATGGGAATTTGGGATATATATAAATAAGGACACCCCATAAACAAAATTAAAGAAACAAAGGACTTTTCAGTCTTTTCATTGTAATTGTAAGGGTACCAACTGATGTAGTTACAGCTTCCAGACACTAGAGTGCGATAGTATTACCTTCACACAGTATTTGAGTATAAGCTGCTTAGTCTAGCCATTACATATGTGACACTGGGGTGATTGCATTGCTGTAGAACTGTGTGCTGCTGTAAAGTTGTTAAGAACTTTTCTGTTATTGTTTTTCAGGTAAGCTGTAACTTAAATCTACATTACAGAAGTGTGTTTAGATATGGATTGTTATTCGATATCATAGATGCGTAACTGTCATAAAAAACGATAAATACGATATTAAACAAATGCGAAATACAAGGCCTCTAGACGATATGTAGACAACGTGGTGGAAATATAAAATGTCTGTTTATTTAATATGGATATATTTGGAAAAGACAGGATTAAACTATTAGAGATAGTGTAAGGAAGATATAATGTATATCAGAGTATGATTAGGAGAAACGGAAATCTACTGTATTAAGGATGACTAGTTTATATTATTTTTGGTTTATTGAAATACGCGATGTGAAAGTAAAGTAAACGAGAAATAACTATAAAGGGAGTTAATGGGAATTTTCTGTTTAATTAAAGAAGCTGTATTAAGGGGGAAAACGTTATTGATATTAAGAAAGGTGTAAGAAACAATGATTGAAATAGAATGTTTAAAACTGAGTGCTAATACACACAGTACTATTACTATATGCATGTGTGTATTGTATACGGTCAGATATAAATTAGGCTGTATAATTATAGGATTTTGCCATTGCTTACATTGTTAATGACTAAAGGGGAAATGTTAATACAGGGATATGATTTAAATATGCTAAGTACAGCAAAAATAAAATGTTATTATTTAGAATATATGCAAGTATGATTTAGTATGAATCATTTCTAATGGAATCAATAGGTATATTGATTATATTGGTGGAGATTAGTGAAAAGTAGGATTATTATTATTATTTTGAGAAATGTTAGGAGAGCATTTATTATTTTTGAGGATAAGCACCTTAGTCTAGCCATTACAAATGTAACACTGGGGTGATTGCATTGCTGTAGAACTGTGTGCTGCTGTAAAGTTCTTAAGAACTTTTCTGTTATTGTTTTTCAGAATAAATCCGACACATTGGAACTAGAGTGTCTGAAATTCTTTCTTTAAGTGTGTAACATAGTCTGGTCAGCCTGAGAGTCAGAAGTGTTACATATTTTGGCGAGCCAGAGCCAGGAGGAGTGATCCAGCTGACGAAAATAAAATCCAGCAGAGAGACCCACTCCTTCAGAGAGACGATCAGAGAGTCAACCTCCAGTACCGCTGCAGAGGGATATAGACTATGAATGACAACATGGATTTGGAACAGTTGCGTGATCAGGCAAGTGCAGCTGTGCATAAGTTAATGAAGGAGCAATTGCTCGAAACAAGCAAATATCTTAAATGCATTAGTGGATCTGATGAAACTGCCAAAAGCAAAACACGAAGGTTTTTAATTAAAAAGATGGAAGAGTTGCTTGATGCTGTTGAGGAAGAACAGGATCAAGAAGAAGCATGTCAGTTTGTTAAAGATCTTCTGGACTTTGTAGAGAAGCTTCCCGCAGAAGGCACGAGCAAGAGTAATGCAGGAGAGCTTAGACAGCTAGAGGAGCTGAAGAAGCAATACCTCCAAATGCAGAAGGCTCAAGCAGAGGTTAAGGAAGCCATTGAAAAGGAAATTAAGACATTGAGTGAAAAGCTAGTACAAGTAGATAAGAGTTCAAAGGCTGATGAAGATGCAATAGCTCACCCAGTTAAGGTGCCGGAAGTGACGATAAGAAGGGAGTTTCGGATTTGTGGACAGATAGGCGAGGAGGGACAGAAAGACAAACTGTCTTACACCAACCTACTGCACCAGATCAACGCAGGACTCCAGAAAGGTCACAGTGAGGCTGAAGTCATTGAAGCAGTTATCAAGGCCATCAGTCCAGGTTTGAGTTTAAGAAACATGTTGGAGATTAAAACTGATTTGACCTTCTCCAAACTAAAAATTATTTTAAAAAGCCACTTTAAAGCAGTAAATGATGCTAACAGGAGCAAGCCTGTTGAGTGTTGGGATCCTCCAGTGGAACTGAACCACCTAACAGAAGAGCAACAAGTCATGGTGAAAAAGATGCTGAGGGAAGAGTGTAAGGCATTCGCACGAGATGACCAGGATATAGGATGCATTCTGTCATTGAAAATGCACATTAATTTAAAAGATACAACACCTGTACAGAAAACATATGTTTCCATTCCAAAGCCGCTGCACCGGGAGGTCAGGAGTATTTGCAGGACCTACTAAACAGGGGCTGGGTCACAAAGTCAAGTTCTTCATACTCTTCTCCAGTGGTATGCGTCAGAAAGAAGGATGGAGGGCTCAGACTGTGCTGCGACTACAGGGAACTGAACCGCAAGTCATTCCCCGACAGACACCCAATCCCACGGATACAAGACCTGGTGGGTAGTCTCAGCGGCAGTTCCTGGTTCTCTGTCCTGGATCAAGGGAAGGCGTACCACCAGGGATTACTGGATGAAGAAAGCCGCCCTCTCACTGCTTTCATCACACCTTGGGGTTTGTACGAATGGGTGCGGATTCCGTTCGGACTTAGTTCAGCGCCAGCAGAGTTTCAACTAAATATGGAAGAGTGCTTAGTAGGACTCCGAGATGAGATATGCCAACCTTACCTGGACGATAACATAGTGCACAGTAAATCCTTTGAAGAACACGTGAGACATGTCCAGACAGTTCTTCGCCGGTACCAGCAACACAGGATCAAGCTTACGGCCCAGAAATGTGAGGTGTTTTGTCGCAAGGTGAGGTACCTGGGGAAGATTGTGTCTGAGGAGGGGTTACACCATGGACCCAGCTGCAATTGCACCTGTGCAGGCAATGAAGGAGAAGCGCCCCACCACAGTTGGAGAACTGAGGAAAATACTAGGCTTTGTGTCTTACTATCGTCCTTATATCCAGAATTTTTCTCGTCATGCCAAGCCTTTATACGAGTTGCTATCAGTGTCAACGGATGCAAAGACAGTGGTAGAGCCGAGGCACACAGCATCAGGAGCACCTCTGAGACAGAAGCGAGCGTCAGCAGAGAAGCCAGGACAAGTCTCCAGCCGAACACCCATCAAGTGGACTAATGAACATCAGGAGGTCCTGAACCAGTTGATTGATCATTTATCCAGCCCACCGGTGTTAGGGTATCCTGATTTTACGCAACCTTATGTGCTCCACTGTGATGCCTCGCAAGAAGGACTAGGTGCAGTATTGTACCAACGGCAGCAGGGGAAGATGGTGGTGATAGCATACAGCTCCAGAACTCTGACTCCAGCGGAGAAGAATTATTGCATGCATTCTGGGAAGTTAGAGTTTCTGGCTCTAAAGTGGGCAATCTGCGAACGATTCCGGGACTACTTGTTCCATGCACCGTTCTTCACTGTCTATACGGACAACAACCCCCTCACATACATCCTCACAACCGCAAAGCTGAATGCCACTGGACATCGTTGGGTGGCCGAACTTGCTGATTTCAATTTCTCCATAAAGTACCGTCCAGGGCGAAACAACAGAGATGCTGATGGTCTATCAAGGATGCCCTTGGACCTCAATAACTTCATCAACCAGTGCACTGAGGAGATCATTCCAGATATGGTTAGCGCCACCTTGCAAGGAGATGTAGTAGCACAGGAAGAAACATGGATGAGCCCCATAGCTGTGAATGCCCTGCAAATACAAGTTAACACCACCCAACCTAGTATACAGACCATTCCAAGAGAAGACATCAGGAGAGCGCAAGAAAATGACCCAGTGATAGGCCGAGTTCTACAGTATTTGTTAAGAGAACAACGCCCTAGTGAGGAAGAAAGGAGAAGAGAACACGGAGATGTAGTTGTACTGCTCAGAGAGTGGGAAAGGTTGTGCATCGAGCCGGATGGGACTTTGTTTCGAAAGACAGCATCCCGAAGTCAGTTAGTCCTCCCCAAAGAGTACAGGCCATTGGTCTATAAAGAGCTGCATCAGGAAGTGGGACATCTGGGGGTAGAAAGAACTATGAACCTCATCCGCGATAGATTCTACTGGTCCAGAATGCAGCAGAAGGTGGAACATTTTGTGACCAGGGTTTGTGAGTGTCTGAAGAAGAGAAAACCGAACAGGCCAGCTCGTGCACCATTGTCAAGCATTAAGACCACTTACCCCTTTGAGATGGTGTCAATCGATTTCCTCCATCTTGAACCTTGCAAACAAGGCTACCAGTATATATTAGTAGTAATGGACCACTTTACCCGGTTCGCGCAAGCCTATGCCACTACTAATAAATCAGCGAAGACCGTAGCAGAGAAGATCTTCGGGGACTATGTTTTTAAATTCGGTTTCCCTTCAAAAATTTGCCATGATATGGGAAAAGAATTTGAGAACCGCTTGATGGCAAGACTAAAGGAGCAGTGTGGAATCAAAGGCTCACACACCACGGCCTACCACCCACAGGGCAATGGACAAGTTGAAAGGTTCAACAGAACACTGCTGGGAATGCTGAGGACAATTACTGAAGAAAAAAAGATAGACTGGAAAACCTCCCTGGCAAAAGTAGTGCACGCGTACAACTGTACGAAACACGAAGCTACTGGGTTTTCTCCGTTTTACTTATTGTTCGGACGTTCCCCAAGACTGCCGATAGACCTTCTGTTTGACCTGAGACCTGAAGGTGAACAAGGGACTTACCAAGATTACGTGGACAAACGGAGAGACCGCATGACTGAGGCATACCAGATAGCATCAAAGTCTGCGAAAGAAGAAGCTGAAAGAGGTAAAAGGTACTATAATCGCAAGATATATGGAGCAGATCTACAGCCTGGAGGACGCGTACTGATTCGGAACCTGACAGAGAAAGGGGGTCCAGGCAAGATTAGGTCATACTGGGAAGACAAAATCTATGTGATTGCCGGAAGGAAGTGCAAGGACAGCCCAGTCTTTGAGGTGAGACCGGAAGATGGTAAAGGCCGGACAAGAATACTGCACCGCAATTTACTCTTGCCCTGTGACTTCTTACCTATCAGTCTGCCTGCAGACAGTCAGCACGGAGAGGTGAAACAAAAAAGACAGTCTCAAGCAAAAGTGAAGTCGCCAAAACAACAGCCACACGCTCAAGCTGACAGTGAATCTGAGTGGTATGAAGAACTGGAAGGTGCATATGTTTGTTGCCCAAAGAGCCCATCTCCAAGCAACACAGAATTAGATCCAAATGCTGCAGTTTTCTACCCACAGTATATAGAAGAAACTACACAGTTATGGAATACAGAGCCAGAGACTGAGACTGTGACTGACGGTTTTGAGGACATTGAGGGCCGTAGATCTATTGTTATGGTTGAAGCAGATCCTGAGATGGTCACTGAGGAAACAATGAGTGATCGGGTACAGAATGACACTGAGGGTGAAAATCCTCATCTACAAAGAAGATGTTCAGCACGAGAAAAGAGGCCACCAAGGACTTTGACTTATGAGACACTGGGACTGCCTACTGTAGTTAGTAGAGACATTTCAACACAGAAAGTAAAACTGACTACACACACGAACAAGAGTTTAAATGTTAGCCTTTAGGCGTAATTCGGGGGATGCCGTAGAGGGCTCTCTCCCGCTTTGCGCTCCTTTTTCTTCTTATCCTATTTCCTTTTCTTTAGCCTGTCTTACCTTCCCTCCGTGGCATCCTGCCCGGTAGCGTCCGCGATCTCTTCCGGGTGGAAGCGGATCCCAGTTCAGCCTCATTTAGTATTTCCAGCCAATCACACAATGCAGCGCTCGCCTCGTCAATTATTAGGGCATGGCCAGCGCTGCTCCACGTATGTGTTATTGGCTGCCCCTCCTGTCTATCTCGCTCTCTTTTTCTACTTTAACCCAGCACTATTTCCGCTTCCTTGTCTGTGTTTGTTTTTTGTTGTTCGTTTCTTTCACTGCAAGCCGTTTCTCTGCTCTGCGCTCGCAAGATAGTATCAGCTATTTTCCTACCTGCCCAGTCTGCGCCGTTCAAAGCGCAGTGCCATTCTCAACTTGGTCTGCGTTTTCATCAGAAAGACTGTTCCAACGTCACCGCTGCACTGCAACTCTTTCACACCGGCGCCTCACAGACCATGGTTACCACGGCAACGCCTCAGCGAGTGACTACTGGGAGTGGTAAGTTGCTACGGCGACCAGGCAGCTTTAACAGGCAATGCGAGCCTGTGCCTCACGACTGCAATCTTCTGGCTCCTGCTGCTGCGCTTTTGCAACATGAGAGCTTCAACTCGCCGAATTGTGACATCTAAATACTGCAGGCTCCTCTTCTAGACCTACGTTAACTTACCTATATCATCACTAACTGTTCTAAAGCAAATGCTTAATACATAGACAAGGATTGTAATCGCAATAACCAAATATATGCTACCCTGCTTCACTGAAGCCAATAGTTTCAATTCCAATCGTAACCTCTAGATGGCAGCATAACACCACAAGCTCTACATAATTTAAGATGATTTGCTATTGCTGCGAATCTGGCACTCTCCAAACTTTCTATCAATTCCTGCAGTTTGTTGTCTTTCTGAGGGATTCTCAGTACCCTCCTGCCTCAACCTCTTTTGCTACATATATTAACTTGAATTTTTCAAATCCAAACCCCTCCCCTTGAGGACCTTGTCACGAAGCCATGCTTATCAGCTTTCTGAGATGTTAAGAATCCACCGTCACATTAATTTACAGCTTCCCTGCATCAGGCCATTCCTGCAACCTTCTTGTTCCCGGATTTGCACTTCCTCATTTGCCCCCAACTTCATCAAGGCACTTAATATAACTTTCAAAGTCAATTTCATTCAATTTGAGCTACCAGTCACATACGAAAACTATGTGCTACGATTATCAACATTTCAGTCAAGCGTCCTCCTGTCCCGCAATAGACAATACACTCTTAGACTGCTCCTGATCAAATCAATAGGTTTTGCAGCAGCCTCCGAGCAACGCATTCCCATCCTCTCAAGTTCTGCAGCGGCCTCAGATCTATGCATTCTTCATTTCTGCCCAAAGGCAGCCCCATCGCCGACATCATCTAAAAAAGCCTTAACTCTCAAATACCAATTTCCACCGCATTCAGCAGCTCTCTGCTCTCTACAGCAGGCCACTGCAGACTACTGACAGCATTCCATCGTTTACCCCTCAGATCTCTGCCCGTTCAGCAGATCTTGCCACTACTGTTAATATCTCCTCATTACAGCAAATCTCGGCTCCCTCTTCAGATCTGCTTCTATTGCAGCATACAAAAGTGGCTTTAGTTTACTGTTTAAATCTGCAACTGCTCTCCTCCAGAGCTTCCAACGCTCCAGCTTTCCTCCAATACCTGGATCTAAAATATATATACACGGAGAGCTTGACTTCCTCAGCAATTTAGTCATATGTCCGCCCATCCTCTCAGATACTACAAGCTTTAATATATGGTACGAGACTGGAAATCTGTTTGATTTATGAATTAAGGAGTTCCACTATTTGGAGAATGATTAGAGTTGTGAAACCCAAATCTCTGATTTATGAGTTCACCTTTTCCATTCCAAACAGACAAGATGGTAGCAAACCGTTGATCAATCCTGTATTAACTAACACAGGATGGTTGGCATCTCATCTCTCTGCCTTCGTTTTTAAAAAACATCTCGGCAGTCGATTTCATATATTTGTTCAGGTCCAGCTGCTCCTCAGCCCTCATCAAACTCTGCAACACCAACATCTGCCGTTCAGCTAAATACAACACTCTCCAACCTTCTGCAATCTGCTCATCACTACATGGCCACAGTCTTAGTCCCAGCGACCAAATCTTCATTTACCTCTGGATGGAAAACATTTACAACTTTCTGCACTCAAAATACATCCCATTCTGATTTAATGAGCAACGGATTCTAGTCTCCATCGCCCATGCAAGGGATTCTCTTCACTTAGCCCCCACTACCGTTAAAGCCTACATCTCCGGAATTCAGTATTTCTGCCGCCTCATCTCCGTCCCTTCTTCAACACTCCTATCCATCCCATCAGTTTGCTTGACACTCAGAGAGATCCTCAAGAGCCCCCCCACCCCTGCTGCTCCCTCCTGGCTCCCTATATCAATAGACATCCTTCACTCTTTAATCTCTACCCTCAGAAAAAGCTGCTCTGTCTATGCAATGACCTTACCATGGAAGTACTATGTCTAACTGCTCTTGTGAAGCACTTCCTCTGCAGGATTTCTGAAGGAACAGAGTGCACCCTGTGAACTTACCGTGACAACACCTGTGATTTACCGGTTTAAAAAAAAAAAAAAAAAAAAGCAAGAGTACCAGGACATCAAGGGGAATACAATGGATAGACTCCGAGCGTTAAGCCATTTAAACCATGAGGTCTTGTGAACCGTTCCGCGCACCCAGATACTGGACTTTGGCCAGCTGTAGTAATTTTACTACAGAATACTACACCTTGCAGTAAAAAAAAAAAAAAAAGGAAAGTTAACCATGCCCAGTGTTAAACATGGTGGAGGTTGTGTGATGGTCCGCAAGTTTTACAGCCCGGTCCCAGAAGCAGACCCCAACCCGCGACAAGTTCCTTCTTTCAATCAGCTGGTGTTCCACTAAACTCCACACTCTTCAGCCTCCCCAAGTCGGCCTGCAGCTTCAGGGAGAATTGCCTTTGCCCTTTCCACTCGCTCTTCTTATTCTACTGCCTGGTCTTCCTTCACCGCATTCTGTGCCCAGATTAGTATCTCTCTCACCACCTATAACCTTCAGCACCTCCTTGCCTTTATGCCAGACCTCAGGCTATCCCTTAACCTGGCCCCTTCCTCCATCAGGAATTATCTCTCAGGTATACAGCACCAGTTCCTCCTCCGTTCCCCACCCCCCCTTTCAATCCCGGAGGTCCGCCTGAGAGTCTCGCATCCTCCTCTCCATCAAGACAACCAATCTCATCGGAATCTCCAGTTTCCCAGCCATCAGCCTGCGGCACTTTGACCTCATTCAAGTCCCTGGAAATAACTTCCTCCTATTCATCAGGACTTCAAAACAGACAGTTACATCAAGATCCAGAAGTTCTGCAACCTGGTCCCAGGAGCAGACCCCAACCCTCGTCTCGTACTACCCTTCAGCAAACAATATTCAACTGAATAACTCTCTCTCCGGCCTCCTTCAATCAGCACGTGGATTCATGGAGAACGCTCTCGCCCCATCTACCCGTTCCTCCTACTCGACTGCCTGGTCTTCATTTACTCACTTTTTTGCGAGTAAAAAAAAAAAAAAAAATTAATTAATAAAAAATAAATAAATAAATAAAATAATAATAATAAAAAAAAACGGATCTCTCATATCTCTTTCAACCTACAGCACCTCCTCGCCTTCATCACTCACCTCAGACTGTCTCTACGTTTAGCCCCCTCTATTTAGATGCTACCTAGCGGGCATTCAGTATCAATTTCGCCTCCAATCTTCTCCTCTCGTCCGTTCTAGAGATGGCGGATCTCTAGAGAGAACGCTCAGAGGTATGGAGAAAAGCCTGCTCCCCTCCTCTCCATCAAGTTAATCAATCTCTACTGACCTTCTCCTTTGTCTCATCACTGCTCTCCCGCAAGGATGCTTCAACCTATTCAACGACATCGTCATGGAAACCCTGTGCCTGACCGCCGCCTTTGGATTTCTCCGCTGTGCAGAATTCTCAACTCCATCAACTTCCAGCTTCCCAGCTCTAGGCCTCAAGTGCTCAGATCTCTCTCAAATCCCCAGAAACCACTTTATCCTCCACATCAGATCTTCAAAAACGGTCCAATTAAGCCAAGGATTCAGTATCTTCCGTCAGATCCCCTCTTCATCGACAGCTCCAGATCTATACTTACGAGACACTGGTTCTCATCCCGTTTATGCACTCTCTTGTCACGGATCGGACTTTCTTCTAACTATTTTTCCCCCCATTCATTCTGGATTGGAGCAGCTGCCTCCGCGGCCAGGGCAGGAATCAACACTTGATTAAGTCTATGGGGCGCTGGATCTCTTCAGCTGTGAACTTTATATTAGATCATCCTCTGCAGACATCGCCACAGCTCACCAAGCACTCGTTAGCTTGCCCGGAGTGGGGGGCGCCCTCTCCGCCAGGCCCACCAGAGGTTTCCTCCCTGCAGGGGGGTTTTTCCTCTCCACAGTGCGGACGGCTTATAGGCATAGGTTGTCTACTAACATCTCTTGTCTTTTCTCTTTTCTTCTAGCTTTTGTTTATGTGTGCGGCTCTGCAATCTCTTTTCTATCCCACGGTGTGGTTCTTGCGGGGAGCCGGGGGTCCTCTTTTGGGGGGAAGTGAGTCTCACTTATATCTAATCCTTTGCTCTTCTCGTGTCTCCCTCTCTACGTCGCCCAGCAGCCAGAGGATGCTGCCTGACCCGACGAGAAGGGAAAACTCTTCACCCCCCTATCTCGTTCTGCTATCAGTATCTAACCTCAATGTTACTAAGCACCATTCCCAAACTCCAGCCCTCAATCTCGCCATCCCTCAAACTCGTCTCACTCTTAAACTCTCAAATGTCTCACCCCTCTCAAGCCTCCTAAGCAACCGGAGAAATCCTCTCATCTTGTCTCATTCTTAATATCTCACTCCCAATTTCGCCTCCTCTCAAGCCCTCGTAGGCAACCAGTGAAATCTCTTTTGGAGACCATGGAGTTGAACTGACAACGAGATATAAAAAAATTGTACAGAGAAAAATGTTATGACAGCGAATGTCGGGACGACATTAATTTTGTGGGGGAGAGTGTGGCACATGGGAATTTGGGATATATATAAATAAGGACACCCCATAAACAAAATTCAAGAAACAAAGGACTTTTCAGTCTTTTCATTGTAATTGTAAGGGTACCAACTGATGTAGTTACAGCTTCCAGACACTAGAGTGCGATAGTATTACCTTCACACAGTATTTGAGTATAAGCACCTTAGTCTAGCCATTACATATGTAACACTGGGGTGATTGCATTGCTGTAGAACTGTGTGCTGCTGTAAAGTTCTTAAGAACTTTTCTGTTATTGTTTTTCAGAATAAATCCGACACATTGGAACTAGAGTGTCTGAAATTATTTCTTTAAGTGTGTAACATAGTCTGGTCAGCCTGAGAGTCAGAAGTGTTACATAAAGATATCTCTAAATCATTTGAAGATATCTTCAAATAGCTTCCTGTTCATTTCGAGATATCTCTAAATCATTTCGAGATATCTATAAATAACTTCCTGTTCATTTGAAGATATCTTTAAATGGACAGGAAGTCCATTGAAAACACAGAGCTTTCACAGGAAGTCATTTTGAGATATCTTGAAATAGCTTCCTGTTCATTTGAAGATATCTTCAAACGATTTAGAGATATCTTTAAATGAACAGGAAGTTATTTCGAGATATCTTTACATGATTTAGAGATATCTTTAAAACCCTCATTTTAAGATATCTCTAAATGACAGTTTGGCGTGCCATGCTAGCACAATCCATATGGTTTCCATAGTATTTAAAGATATCTGTAAATCAATTTGAGATATCTTTATTTCATTTTTAGATATCTCAAATTGATTTACAGATATCTTTAAATTAATTTTAGATATGTTTTACAGATATCTCTAAATATTTCTAGATATCTTAAAATGCAATTAGAGATATCTCTAAATGATAATTTGGCTTGCCATACCAATCTCATTCACTCGCTGCCTATCCCACCCCTGACAACAAAGCCAAAGATCAAACCACGCCCCCGTCTTGTCTGCTCATGAATATTCATGAGAGTCAGCAATTTCGGACAGCACTTCTCGATAAAGAGCTCTTGTCAGGCCAAGTGAATACACTGATCGTAGAAATAATAACACGTATGTGTTAAGGAGGGGGTGTCTCTAAACAAATCCAAGTGAATATTGTAAAAAATGCAATCGTTTTCAAAGGACAACGCTTTGAATAGGAAATGAAGCAGACTTTGTATTCCCATGATGCACCACATCGGCGGGGGCGGAAAAAAGGGGGAGTTGACTATCTTGTGTATATAGAAGATCTTTGCTGAGAATGAGACTGTCCATCTGTTGGGCGACTTTGTGCTATATTCCAGCTTTGAAAATTCCTCCTACACATTTCACCAACCTGCAGCCACTCCTTCCCTTCTATCAGCAATGCAAGGTGCTGGACGCATGCGCTGTTACATACTCCTCAATTGTTCCCTCAATCAACAGCCTGGATTTTTGACAGTGATTTCACGCTCTATCCAACTTATAATTGTGTGGTTTGTATCCCGTAGCTTTTCTTGAGTCGTACTCGTATTTTTTATTTGTAGCCTACTTGTAATTACAAGTACAAAATACTTTTTACGCATACGAATATTTCTGACAGTGATCTCCCTCCATAGTATGCGCAGTTAGCAAAAAGGCAAATATACCTCGTTTCCGCGACTACTATTTCCATACCGTGTCAGCATGGTACTTAAACAGCGCAGTAATGTAAGCATGCCAAGCTGTCCCCACGAAATATATAAATCTGTGTAGATAACAGAAATGACGCAATACGTACAATGGTAACACATGGTATCGAAGACGCGTCAAGATGGATGACTCCGTTTTTTTTTTTTTTTTTTTTTGCTTTTTAAGCAATGGAGTAGTGGTTGCAGCAGTGTGGAGTAGTGGTTAGGGCTCTGGACTCTTGACCGGAGGGTCATGGGTTCAATCCCCGGTGGGGACGCTGCTGCTGTACCCTTGAGCAAGGTACTTTACCTAGATTGCTCCAGTAAAAACCCAACTGTATAAATGGGTAATTGTATGTAAAAATAATGTGATATCTTGTAAGTCACCCTGGATAAGGGCGTCTGCTAAGAAATAAATTATTTATTATTTATTTATTTATTTATTATATTAAAAACAGAAAAAAATCATAAAAGACAACGTAAAGCTCGCTATAGAAGATTGACATTATCACGCAGAACATATAAAGTTATATTGTAAATTCACAGTGGTTTTGCATAAACACTCTTTGACAATAAATAACATGTTTAAATTTAATTTAATTATTGATCTTATTTACAGAAAATTTATGAATTATTGAACTATTGAATTTCATGAACAAAAAATGAAAATGACCAAAAGCAGAATAAAAATATCAATGAACTATTTACATTGAAAGCAGCAGTCTTGCGTGATAGCAAACTTTTCTGTTATTATTAAAACAAGCAAATCTACAAATAATCTCTGGTTTTCAGCTGCTGCAAATCTGTAACTTCCTCTATCTCTCTTCCATTTCAATATAACCAATGTGAATGGCCAAAATGCTTTTGTTTTTTCTTCTTTGGGAAACATGTATTTCTATTCTGGTAGGCTATGAGATAAAGTGACACTTTTATGTTCCTAATGGCAACAGTTTGTTGCTTTTGGATGTTATATTCTCAGCATGTATTTATCAACATTTTAATTTTAAAATCCTCCCACAGAGTTCTTTGTTTGTTTACTGAAATGTTTCTGTTTCGTTACACATTCTTGCACACACACCCCTGGCTCTGGGCAGCTACCATGTCATGCCAGCATCAGGTATGAAAGGATGCTGGCACAGCACGGTGCTTACACGCCAGGGCACGGTATGTTTTTACAAAAATCATGGAAACAATGCAGCACGCTTTCATAACAGTGACAGAACAATGCCAGCATGGTGCTGCAGGTATCATACGGGTAGGCACTATTGGTTACAACACGTGTTCCCTTGCAGGCAGCTGTGCTCAGGATTATCCCAGAGAAAGTGTCCTGAGGGCATCAGATGATTCTTAATGGCTAGGTTTAGGGTTAGGTATTGGGTTTGAGGTTAGGTTTTAGGGCAGGGTTGCTTAAGGTTAGGGTTGGGGTTGGGTAGGGACGGTGGCTTGATTTCGTAGAGTTGCCAAGCTCTAGAAGTGAAAGGTGGGAGTGAATGGCAAATGCCCTATAATCATCTGATGCCCTCAGGACACGAGATATTGTGCTCACAGGAGGAGCCTGTGCTCATACCAGCACTACAAGCAACATGCAGCACACCCGTAGAACTGTAGTCAACGCAACTACACACACAGGCTTGATACAGTCAACTCAACTACACAGACAGGCTTGCGTGCCTCTGGGACCCGTCTTTGACGATGGCAGCGGCAGGTGTTTCACTCAAGCCCGATGCCTCGAGTGCTTGCCTTGCTCCTATCATTATTACCTTTTTGGGGTATATTTTGAACAATGTATATGACTCGGTTTTAAATCAATTTAGATATAACACTTAATAAAGGAATTGTCCCCGGTCGCCCCCTGCAATAAAACCACACAACAATGCCACTATGCAACAACGAAAAGGCTATGAGAGGAAACCGAGCCCCTTCGTTCAGGTAATCATAGCAACTGGCTAGACGCTGCGGGCGGATCCATACATTTTACTGGGTGCACACGTAAACAACTGGTTGTTATACATTTAAAGTACGAAATACACCCTGTATTTTTATTCTACTCAAACATGGTTTTAAAAAAGTATATTTTAAAAAACTAAAGTGTTAATTTCACATATAAATAAATTAACAATCCCGTTTTGGAGTCTCCCCTCGGAGAAATTGGTACGCTCCAGACGTGTAATTTTGTAATTCAGAGGTGTAGTACAGGATTCACATAAACTGTGTGGATTTCAAAGCAGTTTTCAAACTCGGTGCGAACAAGTGGAAAGCAGCACACTGAGTAAAACGACCAAAAATATATGCGGCAAGTACATTGAATGGCGGTAAGTACGACGGTTGTCGTCAGTGGCTGTGACATTCTGTTTTGAACTCGCTGTCTTGGAAACACATCGGGAGAATCTTTACAACAAACACTGCTCGTGTGCAGCCTGGCAGTGATTGATCAGCTTGAGCGCTGAAGTCGCTGTGGTTCTGGACGGTGTCTGTTTATTTGGACCTCTCAAGCGCATGACACTGAGGAGCGTCTCTTTCACAGTGAGTTCATGGTTTAATGTAACTTACATTGGAAATCGCTGTTGTAACCAAACATGCGGCAAAGAACAGGATACACACTACAAACAAATCAAAAACATCAACTGCATTTTACGTTAGCTGTGTTTGGTTAAAAACAAAAAACAAACAAACAAAAAGTCTAGCTGTATATAATATAATACAAACAGAGTATAACGATGCCTACAGACCTATTAAAATGTTCTGAGCGTCCCCTAATCATTGTTATTTTATTTCTCTATTTACTCAGGCAATGCCCACGCCTACAGGCTCTGCCGCAGTTGCAAAGTTTCCGCGGTCCCCCGCCGCTCAATCCCCATGTTCCGAGCGGGCAGAGTCGGGGTACACGGGAGACAGGGCGGCCCACAAGAAGCACGGCACTGGTGTCCAGGTGTGGGCAGACGGGTGCAGATACGAGGGCGAGTTTGTGGACGATCTGAAGCACGATTTCGGGGTGTTCACCTGGGCTAACGGGGAGGTGCTTGTTTGTTTGTTTGTTTTAATAATATTGTATTACAGATGCAGTACAGTTTTCAGCATTATAAATATATAATATGTGTTAAGGAACTTTTACTTGAGTTCAGGATCTGCTCTTCAGTTGTCTGCCCGGTCTGACAGCCGAGGTGTCTTCAAAATTGCAAGCGCCAGCATCATCGTAGTGCTCGACTGTGATGTGCAAACTTAGAACCACTAAGACGGGGCCGTTTTCACTTACAATTATGATCTATTGAAACAGATCTGCTCAAAACCTACTGATATGCATCAGTATCTATGTCATCTGCACATCATATCTGTACTAAAAGAGCAATTTCTAAAGGACTGGGTATAAGGATAAAAATAATCTGTTCTGATGAAATGACTACAAAATCAGATAAAGGAATTAAAAATACATCTTAAGAAAAGAGGATACAAAAACAAATTATTGAGAGAGAATTGAGAAAAGTTGACAAACTCAATAGGAATGAATTACTTGATTAAAGAAAAGTGGAGAGGGTTAAGAGAGACCATTAATAATTACATATTCTAAATTATTACCCAACATTTCAAAAATAGTTTGGAAGCATTTACATATACTTCATAATTCAGAAAAAAATATTTCCAAAAGCACCGATCGTAGCTTTTAGAGGGGATACAAATTTAGCTGACATTTTAGTCCACAGTAAACATAAAGGGGTCATAGATACATTAAGGGACATTGCAACCTGTAAAAGCACATGTAACGTATGCAGATATATTGGTAAAGATGAAAGTGAAATTGCAATAAAGAAAATAAATATTCAGTCTTAAAAAATCATGTAAGGATAGCAACCTTGTATATGGTATATTTTGCATAAAATGTAATAAATAAAATCTGTAATATATATATGTGTGTGTGTGTGTGGAAAGTATAAATTAAATAAACATTGTCAGTATGACAAGACTAGCTACAGCAGACTTACAGGTACCGTGTATTTTAGCATGAGGGTATTTCCATGCCAACTCAGCCAGTGCCGTTGCCCGTCCGTTTCAGATTTTCCTAGAAAAATTCACCTGGGGGTTTTCAGACATCAGAAATGATAGCCATTATTTTTTTTTTTTAAATATATACCTTGCAAAATATACCTTCGACCTGTGACCTTGCAAAGGTCAACCTAAAGTGAGAAAGGGACCTTGACCAGAGAATTGCACCCAGTGTGATTTTAGATGCTACCATCATGTGTAGCACCTCGTTCTACTCGTAATGAATAGGGTTTTTCGGAGAAAAAATACCAGGAGCACCCTACTCACTTCTGGCTAATTGCCAGACGAGGGGTAACAGACGAGTTTTATTCGAACTCCAGCCCAACCCTTTACCCTGTAGGGGATGTAGGCCCTAAAATGTACGTATTGCTGTAAGAACCTTAGGAACCAGTCTTCCAAATTCTGTGAAAAACTTTTGGTTTCAAGTCCCACCACTGGTCATTAAACACCCTTGAAATTAGCATTGTTGCTATTTTTACCAAGTTTAGGCCGTAATAACTTGCGTGGGGGACTCCAAAAATCACCCAAAGATATGTTTGGATAGATGTTAATGAGATCTACAAGCGTCAAGCAAAATATTATGGCATCCGGGGATTTGGGATTTTTAAAGTTGCATTTGTCATGCAGTCGAGCATTGCGTATGGCCGCTTTGAGGTTAAAGTACCACATAGTTCTATCCAAACTGGCTATTTCTTCAATTGTGCATTCGCTGAGGATTGATCGAGTGGAAAAAGTAACAATGTGGGCTTCTAATAGTCCTAGCTTGGAGCTGAGGGGTTATGAACTTGCATATGGGACTTGGGACTTCGTTGTTATGATGACACATTTGAAACTACCAAAACCTTACTTTAGTTGGATTTTAAAAACCAAAAAGTGACATAAAAAAACTTTACTAAGTTGTGGTGCCTACCTAGAGGGATAATTGATTGATTGACAAACCATTTGTGAAAAAGCCACTTGCTGCATTCTCATGCTAACCAATCAGTCAATTTCAGGCACAACTGAAAGTCTTTGGTTTAGGAGGTCTTCGATGACAGAGACAGGTGTATTTAAATGGTGCTGTAAACAGGGAAGATTTTTATTATTTTTTTTAAAGAAAAACTGTGAATTTAGTTTTTAAAACACAACTAAGTAAGGTTTTGGTAGTTTCATATTTTCAAATGTGTCATCGTAACAAAGAAGTCCCAAGTCCCATGCAAGTTCATAACCCCTCAGCTCCAAGCTAGGACCAGTGGAAGCACATACTGTTACTCTTTCCTCTATCAATCCTCAGAGAATGCAAAGTTGAAGAAATAGCCAGTTTGGTTAGGACTATGTGGTATTTTAGCCTCACCAAAGTGGCCATAAGCAATGCTCGAATGCATGACAAATGCAACTTTAAAAATACCCGGATGCCATAATATTTTGCTTGATGCTTGTGGATCCCATTAACATCTATCCAAACATATATTTGGGTGATTTTTGGAGTCCCCCACGCAAGTTATTACGGCCTAAACTTGGTACAAATAGCAAAAATGCTAATTTCAAGGGTGTTTAATGACCAGTGGTGGGACTTGAAACCAAAAGTTTTTCACAGAATTTGGAAGACTGGTTCCTAAGGTTCTTACAGCAATACGTACATTTTAGGGCCTACATCCCCTACAGGGTAAAGGGTTGGGCTGGAGTTCGAATAAAACTCGTCTGTTACCCCTCGTCTGGCAATTAGCCAGAAATGAGTAGGGTGCTCCTGGTATTTTTTCTCCGAAAAACCCTATTCATTACGAGTAGAACGAGGTGCTACACATGATGGTAGCATCTAAAATCACACTGGGTGCAATTCTCTGGTCAAGGTCCCTTTCTCACTTTAGGTTGACCTTTGCAAGGTCACAGGTCGAAGGGGAAATTAAAAATAAATAAATAATGGCTATCATTTCTGAACTCAGCGTGTCAGAAAACCCCCAGGTGAATTTTTCTAGGAAAATCTGAGACGGACGGGCAACCAAATGTCCCTTTTCTGGTTGAGTTGGCGTGGAATAACCCATGAGCATGTCTAAGTGAAACAACATTTAGAAAAAGGAAACAAACTGGAAACTCATCAAGGTCTTGTTTGTAGTATTGAGGATGACTGCAGAAGAATGTAGTTAAGTGTCAACCATTTAACCATGTATTGTTTGAAAATATCTTTGAATTGTTTTTAATCTGAAATGAATAAAATGTGACTTTTCCAGGAGTACAGAGGAGAGTTTTTCAAAGACTATCGCCATGGGAAAGGCACTTACAGCTGGCCAGGGGGCACTCAGTTCACAGGGAAGTTTTACCTGAACCGCAAGGAGGGCTATGGGACCCTGCAGCTGGCAGATAGAACCACTTTCCAGGTAAGTCATCTTCTCACACCCTACAGGGTCCACACCCCCTGGGCATGCTGTGTCAGACTTGTGATTGTATACAGATCATTATGTATGTGTGTGTACAGGTTATGTACAGGCTTGGCCACACTGACGGGAATATTAGGGACCAGAATTCACAATAAGTTTTTCTCCGATTATTTAAACTATATGAAATCTGATATTGCACACTATTCTACAATGCATTGCACATGTACAGTACAGAATAATCAGTGGACTGCAGTGAATTACAAGGTTATAATTTCCATCAAAGCAATGACAGCAGACCCAGTTGTTATTGTTTGTGTTAAAGTGCTTTTTGAATGTTAACAACAGTCAATGGCTGTCTAGTAGCTGTGTGTCTCTGACCCGCAGGGGCTGTACAGAGCTGACGAGCGCTTTGGCCCTGGCGTGATGAGATACCCAGACGGACGGCAGGATGTGGGGCTGTGGCACAGGGAGCTGCTTGTAAAGCTGTGCACCCATCTCCCTGGAGCCTTCACCCTGAGAGACTACCCCGAGCACTGCTGGGGCCTAGGAGAGGAGAGGGAGGAGAGAGAGGAGGCTACTGCACCAGCAGAGCAAGACAAGGACCCCTTCTACTACCGCTACAAGCAGCTACTCCAGGAGCACGATGACTTTGTCCTGCCCCCCGGTATCGCAATGTACTCCACAGATGCAGACCACCTGCCCCAGCCCCACTCGCTCAGGACCCAGCTGGACTCCCGCTTCTCCGGAGGGGAGGAGAGGGGGAGTGGGGGCTCTGGCCAGGCGGAGCAGCAGGGGCTGCCCAAGACTGGCTCCTGCACTCTGATGGCCAGGATACAGGCACACATCCACAAACACAGGTAGGGATTAGTCAGTCAATCAAACAATCTTTATTTTTTCGTGATAAATCGCCTAAAAGCGCTTTACAGATAAAAATAACAAAAATGTATAAGATACAAAACAATTTAGTGAAATAGTGAAAGATAAGATGATGTAATACGCCTTTACATTACATACATTAAAATAATAAAAAGGTCATTTTAATTCTTACTTTAAAAAGCAGTGACAAAAATAAGTAGCATAAAAACATCTAAATAAGTAGTAGTACACATTTTCCCTTTAAAATACATATGCTAAGTTATAAAAATATGTTTTAAAAGCATCAAGAGATGGTGACTCCCTTATAAATCATGGCAGAACAGTCCAAAACAAATGGGACAGTAAAGCTGAACGCTCTTCCACCTGCCTAATTTCTTTGTATCCACTAAATACTGAGTAGACCTTCGTCCTGTGATCTAAGCGAGCAACTTGAGACACAGCACATCTTTTAGATATAAGGGTGCAAGGCCATGTCAAGCTTTATAAGTTAGCAGGACCTTAAAATCAATCCTACACTGCACAGGAAGCCAGTGTAGGCAGCTAACACAGGGGTCATGTGTTCATGCTTCTTTGTTGTTAAAACACAACTTGAAATACCAGCTAAAAGAGCAGTGCAATAATGAATCCTAGATGTTATAAAAGTATGCATCAGTCTCTCACCATCCTGCAGCGAAAGAGAACATCTTAAGCCCGCCGCACACAGCCCGACTCAAGCCGTCCCGACTCATCTCATCTGAGTATGCACGGATTCTGCGATTAGTTTTGCTCAGTTTTGGTTTGACGTCACAGTTCAGTTTTTCCCGACTGGGTATCGCACACTGCTAAGACTGAATTACTGACCACAGCTAGATACCAGTGATTACTATGTATGCAAATTTTATTAATACTGCCCTGTACACATTTTTGTATTAACTTAGCCCATCATAGCGACCCTCACATTATACATGGCATAGTATGCTGATTAGACGGCGGAGACAGCGCAGCGAGGCAACCAAAAGAAGCGCTTAGCCTAATAATTTAGCTATTCACCATTTACACCGTGCAAATGTTTCAGGCAGTGTTTGACTTTTTGTATAGTTTGTCTACTACACTTTAGCCTGTGATAAATAAAATCCAACCTGTTGACTTTTTATTTGACTAGCGTTTTTTTCTCAGCGTGTGGATCTAGGGGCTTTTTGATTTGTGACCTATTGGAGATTGACGCACCGGTTACTTCTGTTTTAGCGCAGTAAGAAAATATAGGCTGCCAGTAGATTGATTGATAATAAAAAGGTAAATTGATCATTTACCTTTGATTAGTAAACGCCTAAAAAAAACTATTCAAATGTGCACATATCTGGTATTTTTGAATTTGGGACACTCGGAGCAATTCAAGACTAATGTATTTTTACCTGTGGAACTAAAGCTGTCAGTATTCCGCCATCTTGTATGACAAGTTACATGACAAGCTACGTCACTTAAACCTGCTTCACCATTGGTTGACACCTTTATGACTAATCGGTCTCACTCAGTCTTGGTCGGCAACCACCGCACACAGACAGACTGATCACATCTGAACGAACATGTTCAATCTTCAAATTTGAAGACATCCCGACTGAAATCTGCATAATCTTGGTTTTAAGGGCATGCACACTGCTACAATTCATCCAGACTCTGTACGGCCAGTTGAGATGAGATGAGTTGGGACGGCTTGAGTCGGGCTGTGTGCGGCGGCTTTAGTTTAGCAAGATTTCTTAAATGAAAAAAAGACACTTTAGTTACATGTGTGGCTTGAACGAAAGATCAGAAATGACCCTCTGTGTCGGGGTGCCCACCCCTGTGTGTATTTTGTGTTTTATGTTGTATGTGGATGTTATACGTATGTATGTAGTGGTGCACGGAGTGTGGGTTATGTAACACAGGTGATTTAAAATGTATATTTGTATTTAGGCACAGGGATTGCACACACTTCACGTGCAGATTGAAGTGTGTATGTGTATGCAGGCATGGAGAGTGCACAATCACTTCACATGCAGACTGTGCCAAGATTCAATTGAACGATTGATTAGGGAACGATTGATTAGTGAACGAGTCCCGGTACAGCTGCATAAAACAGTTGAGTGCTTCACGCACACGGGAGAGAGAGTCTGGAGGTAAAAATAATAAACATAATAACAATTGCTACTCATGCTGAAACAGTTCAGCACGATACTTGTTTGTGTCATTGTTTTGAGTATGTCTGTTTGTGCCGTTTTCTTTTGCAAAGTGTTTTGTTTTGTTTAGTGTTTTTATTTCTTAGTAAAAGTCGCGCATCAGTGCTTTCATTACCACAGTCCTGAGTTACTTCTTCCTGGTCTGACGTCACCACACGAGCCATCGTGTCACATCCCCTCATTTCTCATTTCAGCCTTGAGCTCAAAGGAGAAACTACCACAAGAATCTGATAGATGTATATTAGGGGTGTAGTGTGCCAGTGTCACACAAAGGACATATGCTAGTGGGAAGCGGATATGAGGTTTGGTGGTAGGAAGTACATTTAGATAGTGTGTGAGATCTAACTATGGAAGCACTGTAACAACGAGAGAGCAAAATAAAGTACATTTAAAACACTTCCCCGAGTCCGAAGAACATTACATTGGCGACGGGTATTTGGGGACTTCATCCACTTAACATAGACGGGTGAGTTTTGAACCCCAATACCGTCAAATAAAACAAAGGAATAAAGGAGACGCAAAACCAGCTGCAGTGATAACATGGCGAAAGCATTGAGCCTACCTCCTCCCACTCCGTTTGATGCATCAGTTGACCTCACCAGTGTCGGTTTGAGATGGGATGATGGTTGAACAGTTTTAAAGTATTTCTAGTTGCTTCGGGAATTACAGACGCGTCTCAGCAATGCGCATTGCTGTTGCATGTAGGAGGGGCGGAACTCCAGGCTATTTTTGCAACGTTAGATGCGACGGGGGAAGATGAAGATTATGATTTGGCAGTGCAAAAGTGACGGATTACTTTACACCGCGGAAGAATATCCCCTATGAGAGACATTTGTTTAGACAAGCAGAACAAGCACAGGGGGAGACAGTGGATTCATTCGTGAGCAGACTGAAGCAGCTAGCCAAGTCATGTGATTTTTGAACACTCAGAGAGGATTTCATACGCGATCAAGTGATTGACAAATGCATTTCCACTGCGCTGCATAGGAGGCTGCTGTGTGAAAAGGATCTCACTCTCAGAAGTTTGCAGGATATTGCTAGGTCCATGGAAGATGCTGACCAGCAGGCTGCTAAAATGGAGAAATTGTCTATTAATACAATTCAAAATGCAAGAACAAAGAAAATCCCTAATTTCATCTGACAAAAAGCACATGAAAAGAACAAATTATTCACAATTCACAAAAAGACAACCTGCAAATACTGTGCCAGGTATGTGCTTTTATCGCTATGCCGTGCATGTACAATCACAAAAGGAAAACATTGCCGTTCCTGTGGTAAAGAAGGTCATTTCGCCATAGCATGCAGAACAAAAAACAAACTTAAAGTAAATCAAGTCACAAGTGCACTTGTCACACCCACAAGCGCCATTTTAAGCCAGAAACAGATGGATGGTTCATTCAGGCCCGTGTATTATATCAGTCGAGCGTTAACAGAGCGGCGGTACTCTCAGACTGAGAGAGAGGCACTGGCCATAGTCTGGGCATGCTAAAAGTTCCATGTGCTCCTGTACAGGAAGGATTTTGTGATGATAACGGATCACAAGCCGCTGGAGACCATTTACTCTCCTAAGTCCAAGCCCCCAGCTAGGATAGAAAGGTGGGCATTGCGTTTGCAACCTTACCGGTTTAAAGTTATATACAAGTTGGGACAACAAAATGCAGCTGACTCGCTGTCCAGACTAACTCTTATCCACCTGCACCCCCACAGCTTGCTGAAGATCTTGTCAAAGCATGCTGTCCCTCACGCATTCGCACCAAAATGGCTAATGACACAACCTTGGCTGTCTTACGGAAAAGCATCAAGGACGGCAATTGGGACTCCTGTGAATCCAGCTATAAGCGTATCAAAGACGAGCTATCTGTGGTTGGACGGATCGTACTGCGCGGGAGCCGCATTGTAATGCTGGTGGCGGCACGACGGCAGACCCTGTTATTGGCCCATGAAGCACATCAGGGGATTGTGAAGACTAAACAGCGGCTGTGTGAGAAGTGTGGTGGCCAGGATCGACAGGACGCCAAACAGCTTGTCAGAGCATGTCGGGCATGTCAGCTGGTGGGAGAACCGTCAAAACCTGAGCCAACAATCAGAACGGAACTGCCTGCTAAACCTTGGCAAGTACTCGCCACAGACCTGTGCGGCCCATTCCCTTCAGGGGAGTATCTCCTTATCACGGTCGACTATTATTCATGGTGGATGGATGTTGGAATTTTGACACGCATTATGGCATCCAACATCATACATAGTCTTCAGCAAACGTTTGCCACGCACGGTCTCCCTGAAACCATTGTTTCTGATAACTGCGTTCAGTTCATATAAAGTGAGTTTCAGGATTTCTTGAAAGAGAACGGTATTCACCATCGCCATGTCACACCTTACTGGCCTCGAGCCAACGGCGAGGTGGAGAGACAGAAAAGGACTCTCTCCAAGGCTATTTGGACTGCACACGCTGAAGGTAAAGACTGGTGCAAAGAGCTCCTTAAGTTTCTCATGGCGTATAGGAGCACACCACATTCAGTGACAGGTCGAAGCCCAGCTGAACTCCTATTCAATAGGCAACTGAGAACAAAATTGCCAGAGCTTCCTGTTTCACCGGGGTCACGCACGGAGGTGCCGCCTGATCACCACGATGGGCGTGTAAGACTTGCTGACGCCACCAACAAGGAAAAAGGCAGGGAGCACGCCATGCAACACCATGGGGCAGCACACAGTGTCATCAAGTTGCTACAGCAACCTAAACACAACAAGCTGTCCAGTACATTTGAATCCGAACCGTACATTGTTTTTGAAAGGAAAGGGAACTGTGTCGTTCTGGGAAGACAGGGGAAGCAGATTCAGCTTAACGTGTCTCATGTCAAGCAGTGGGTTGAAACTCTGTTACGCCGAGAAACACACAGAAAAGATTATGTCGCTTTTTGGGACAGACCAGATGAGCATGGTCAGGAGGGATAAACCGCTGAGATAGCTGGCCAGCAAGAACCTCGACCCAGCTGGGTCAGACACCCTCCAGCCCAGCTGAAAGATTATGTTCGTTAGGCATGAACCATAAGGAGCAGAATAATCTTTGTCTAGGTGGCAGGGCAGTCTACCCTTAGTCTGTGAGACTGTGTTTATTATTAGTGTCAGTTGATGCTGCTAAGGTGTTTAGTTGTCAGACATGTGTTTGCAGTGTAACACCAGTAGAGTTCAATTCTGTTTTTTTAAAAAAAGAAAGCACTTTAGAATTTCAGAAGGCATTATTTTTTAATTAAAACAAACTGTGTTAAGCCTAAAGTTAGCACACTAATCTTGTTTGAAAAATCTAATAAGAGGAGGGATGTAGTGGATGACACTTATGCTAGTGGGAAGCGGATATGAGGTTTGTGAGATATAACTATGAAAGCACTGTAGCAACGAGAGAGCAAAATAAAGCACGTTTAAAACACTTCCCCGAGTCCGAAGTACATTACAAGGGGTACACCGATAATCAATAGCCTATCAGCATGGCACCTATATAAGGGAAAAAACACAATCGGCTATCATCAGTTTTTGTTATTTTAGCCGATTAATGTACACTGATATTAATGCTTGAATTTCTTCCAGCACAGAATTTAATGTTTGGTCAGGCGCGCTTATGACACAAGAACAGGGACACTCCTTTTCCCAGTGCTGTGTAACATGCGACCAAAATGCAGGAAATATGCCTCAAAAGAGCAGTGTTTGGATTTTTTTAAAATATCTCTAGACAACAATAGGATAGCGAGTTGTGTGCAGCAGAACAGATCTGATGCTACATTAAATCCAACGATGAACTGCGAGTAGAATATTATTCTGATGCTTCAAAAAAAAAAAGAAAAAATAGGTTGAATCCTAAAGAACATTGATAGTTTAAGTTTCACTGAAAAACACTTTTTTAAAACCAAGACTACACAAGCAACGACAACAATCTCCCTAACTTCCAAGGAGTTGTGGGCTATCTTCCAAGGAGTTGTAGGCAGCATTTTGAAGCTGGAATCGATTACTGTGCCGTCTTGTTTAGTAACAAATTCAAGTTTGACTGAATTTTGTAACCGGATATTTTCATGACATCTTTTTGTTTTTGTAAATGAACAATTTAAGTTAAATTCAAGCAGTGTATGCTTAAAATAAGAATGTAATGAACATTGTTGTAGTTGACATTGTGTAGGCTAATTTTCTTTTCTACTGTACAGTATAGGTCGAAGTTATAATATGCAATGTTTGACAACAAGTGGCTATAAAAAATGTCACATTATATATATTTTTTCAACAGGTTTTTTTACTAGTACAAATGCAAAGTGTTATTTTTGTGTGACTTATAAAACAAATGTATAAATTGCTGACAAGCACACAATATAATACTTTGTTATTCTTTGTATTCATTTTCTGAAGTAAATGCAACAAGTAAAAAATACCTTTTAATTTTTGTCATAAATTCAACAAGCAAACGATATCTGTTAATTTTTTAACATTTATAATTATAAAACAGTTTAAATATAGGCCTGTGGCAGTGTGCCCCGCCCCTGTGTGTATTTTGGGTTTTATGTTGTATGTGGTGTGTTTTATGTTGTCAGTTATATGTGGATATGGTGGTGCATGGGATATAAATGGGTCTGTGTAGCATGAGTGATTTAAAATGTATATTTGTAATATGTATTTAGGCACAGGGATTGCACAATCACTTCACGTGCAGATAAAGTATGTAATAGTATGTGAGCACGGGGAATGCACAAATTAGTTCATGTGCTGGGATTCAAATGAATGATTAATTAGTAATTGAATCCTGACACAGCTGTATATATATAGATGCACGTTTCACTCACTCGGGGTTGTGTGTTCGAGAGTGGAGAACGGGAGAGAAAGAGAGAAGGGGGGCCAGCACGATACTTGTTTGTGTAGCATTCCTCCACCGTTTGTCATAAGAACATAAGAAGAACATAAGAACATAAGAAAGTTTACAAACGAGAGGAGGCCATTCAGCCCATCTTGCTTGTTTGGTTGTTAGTAGCTTATTGATCCCAGAATCTCATCAAGCAGCTTCTTGAAGGATCCTAGGGTGTCAGCTTCAACAACATTACTGGGGAGTTGGTTCCATACCCTCACAATTCTCTGTGTGAAAAAATGCCTCCTATTTTTTCTGTTGTGAATGCCCCTTTATCTAATCTCCATTTGTGACCCCTGGTCTGTTTCTTTTTTCAGGTCAAAAAAGTCCCCTGGGTCGACATTGTCTATACCTTTTAGGATTTTGAATGCTTGAATCAGATCACTGTGTAGTCTTCTTTGTTCAAGACTGAATAGATTCAATTCTTTTAGCCTTTATGCATACGACATGCCTTTTAAACCCGAGATAATTCTGGTTGCTCTTCTTTGCACTCTTTCTAGAGCAGCAATATCCTTTTTGTAACGAGGTGACCAGAACATTCTAGGTGAGGTCTTACTAATGCATTGTAAAGTTTTAACATACTTCCCTTGATTTAAATTCAACACTTCTCACACTATACCCAAGCATCTTGTTGGCCTTTTTTATAGCTTCCCCACAATGTCTAGATGAAGACATTTCTGAGTCAACATAAAATCCTAGGTCTTTTTCATAGTTCCCTTCTTCAATTTCATTATCTCCCATATGATATTTATAATGCACATTTTTATTGCCTGCGTGCAGTACTTTACACTTTTCTCTATTAAATTTCATTTGCCATGTGTCTGCCCAGTTCTGAATGCTGTCTAGATCATTTTGAATGACCTTTGCTGCTGCAGCAGTGTTTGCCACTCCTCCTATTTTTGTGTCGTCTGCATATTTAACAAGTTTGCTTACTATACCAGAATCTAAATCATTAATGTAGATTAGGAATAGCAGAGGACCTAATACTGATCCCTGGGGTACACCACTGGTTACCTCGCTCCATTTTGAGGTTTCTCCTCTAATCAGTACTTTCTGTTTTCTACATGTTAATCCATGTGCATGCATTTCCTTGAATCCCTGCTGCGTTCAGTTTGAGAATTAATCTTTTATGCAGGACTTTGTCAAAAGCTTTCTGGAAATCTAAATAAACCATGTCGTATGCTTTGCAATTATCCATTGTCAATGTTGCATCGTCAGAAAAATCAAGCAGGTTAGTTAGACATGATCTCCCTTTCCTAAAACCATGCTGACTGTCTCCCAGGATATTGTTACCATATAGGTAATTTTCCATTTTGGATCTTATTATAGTTTCTATAAGTTTACATATTATAGAAGTCAGGCTTATTGGTCTGTAGTTACCTGGTTCGGTTTTGACTCCCTTTTTATGGATCGGTATTACGTTTTTTTTCTTCGTCTATGATTTTGCCATTTGTGTCTCTTAGACATTTAACCTCCTTTTTGAATGTTCTCTTGCTGTTAAAATATTGGAAAAACATTTTGGAATTGGTTTTAGCCCCCTTAGCAATATTGATTTCTATCTCTCTCTTGGCCTTTCTAACTTCCTTTTTGACTTGTGTTTGTAGTTCCAAGTACTCTTTTTGTGTACTTTGTTTCTGGTCCCTTTTAAACGCTCTGTAAAGTGCCTTTTTTCGCTGTATTTTTTTTTATTGATCTATTAAACCATTTTGGCCATTTTGTTTTAGATTTAGATTTGTCTACCTTTGGGATGTAATTGTTTTGCGCCTCTAGTACTACATTTTTTAAAAATAGTCATTCTTTTTCTGTGGATGTTTTCTCTATTTTACTCCAATCTACTTCTGTTAGTCTCTGTTTCATACCTTCATAGTTTGCTTTTCTAAAATTGTAAACCTTAGCTTTAGTCATTACTTTTTGGGTTTTAAAAATCACTTCAAATGAGACCATGTTGTGGTCTGAGTTTGCCAATGGCTCTCTGACCTCTGTTTTAGTTATTCTGTCTTCGTTATTTGAAAAGACTAAATGTTTGTTTATTTTGGCCACCGCGCCGTTTGTTTTGTTCAGTGTTTTGTTTTCTGTTTAAACCTTTTATTTGCAATAAACTGGCACAAGCAAGCGCATTCACCGTTTTACCTCACAGTACTGTGTGTTTCTTCTGGGTCTGACGTCACCGGTCAAGCTATGCTGTGACATATGGTGTCCTGCGTGGGATAAACCACAGCCTCCAGAGTCAGACCAGGGAAGGACTGCGTTTTTTTCTTTTATTTTTTTAAAGTGTTTTTTTTCTTTTTTTTTTTTTTTTTTGTTTGGATTAAAAAAAAGGAGGGGGGACATGACTGGTCCGGGATGCCATGCCTGCACCGTCTAGGGCTGCCGAGCCTGCAACACCTAGGGCTGCCGAGCCTGCACCGTCTAGGGCTGCCGAGCCTGCAACACCTAGGGCTGCCGAGCCTGCACCGCCTAGGGCTGCCGAGCCTGCACCGTCTAGGGCTGCCGAGCCTGCACCGCCTAGGGCTGCCGAGCCACCATCGCCATCGCCTGGGGATGACAGCTCGCCATTGCCTGGGGATGCCAGTTCGTCATCGCCCGGGGATACCTCCAAGACACCGCCCGGGATGCCTGTTCGCCATCGCCTGGGGATGCCTGTGCGCTATTGCCAGGAGATCCTTGCCCTGGAAATCGTTTGCTGCTAACCAGTACTGTGTGTTTCTTCCGGGTGTGACGTCACCGCTCAAGCCATGCTGTGACAAGGCCCTATATCTTATCTTTCTTTATTTATTTCATTTATATAGCACCTTATGTCATAGACCCCAAGCTGCTTTACAGGAAATATAAAAAAATCTAACATTAAAAAACCATCAAAAACATAATACACACAGCATAATAAAACATAAAAAATTGATAATAGCATAAGAAAGACTATAATAAAAAGACTATTTTAAATAAGTAAATAATTTCCAGTCATGTATATTGAAAAAATAATAAAATAGTAATAATGGATATCAATAATAGAAAGACTATAATAAAAAGGCCTGTGTATATAAATAGGTCTTCAATCTTGACATAAACAGCAAGACTCCTACCTTCTCTGACAAAAAAAGGCAGAGCGTTCCATAATGTAGGAGCCTCATAAGAAAAGTCCCTCCCATTCTGTTTGTATTTACCCTTAGAATAACCAAGAGCCCTGCATCCTGAGATCTAAGATTCCGTTAAGGAATGTATGGGATCAACAGCTCTTGTAAATAACTGGGTGCTAATCCATTAAGGGCTTTCTAAGCTAAAAATGTAATCTTAAAATCAATTCAAAACTGCACAGGAAACCAGTGTAAGAGGCCAAGACAGGAGTAACATGTTCACCATTTCTGGTTTTAGTTAGAATTCTTGCAGCAGCATTCTGAATAAGCTGCAAGCGAGATACCAAATACTTTGAAATCCCAGAAAAAAGTGCATTACAATAGTTGATTCTCGATGAAACAAAGGCATGCATTAGCCTCTCGGCATCAGATACAGAAATAATAGATCTATGTTTAGCTATATTTCTCAAATGATAAAAAGATGCTTTAGTAATTTTCCTAATATGGGACTCAAATGATAGAACAGGATAAAAAATGACCCCAAATTTTTTGCTTCACGTTTTAGTTCTGAGGAAAGGCTGCTAAGATCTATTTTATATAAATTAACATTTATTCTGACTACCTGTTCTAGTAGTTTACCTGCACTGTCTATTTATTATCGGCATCAGCCGATATCGGTAGATAACCATCGGCTATCGGTATCGGCCAAGAAAAGCTTTATCGGTGCACCCATAAATTATATTATTTAGTTGATTCTATGATCCCAAAAGCCTCTGTTCATTCTGAGTTTAACATTAAAATATTTTTTGACATCTATTGCTTAATGTCAGCAAGACAGGTAGCTGAGGTGTCACCTGGTTTCAGAGATAAATATACTCTTCAAAAAAAGAAGCGCATAAGTGTTTTAAATGTACTTTTATAGCATTAGTATGGCAGTTTCAACCGAAATCAGTAACGGGTATGCCCACCATTGGCATCGATGACGGCCTGACATCTCTTGGATCGAATCAGAGCCTGGATAACACGCTGGGGAATGGCAAACCACTCTTGCTCAAATGCCTGGAAAAGTCCTTGTAACGTCTGTGGCTCTGGGTGACGTTGTCGCACGCGTTGATCAAGCTCATCCCACAAATGCTCAGTGGGGTTCAGATCTGGTGATTGAGATGGCCAGGGAAGCGCTTGAACATTGTTCTGAGTGAGGAAAGCTGTGGTGGCCTGGGCTGTGTGCGGTTATGCATTGTCATGCTGAAAAATGAAGTTATGATGGTTCATGAATGGGATCACATGAGGCCATATGATCTCGGGACAATAGCGCTGAGCTGTCAGGTTGCCTTGAACATGAACAAGGTTGGTTCTGCCACTGTCTAAGATTGCCGCCCACACCATGACGCTCCCACCATCAAATCTGTCAACCTGTCGCACAAAATTGGCCTCAAAACGTTCATGACGTCACCTGTATACCTGGGCTCTTCCATCTGCACGTCGAAGTAGAAATCTGGATTCATCACTGAACACCACATTTCTCCATCTTTGTATGGGCCATACTCTGTGATTATGACACCACTGAAGTCGTTGTCGACGATGTTGCGGCTTAAAAATCACTCCTCTAACTGGCCTTCTTGCTCGGATACCTGCCTTCCGTAGGCGGTTTCTGACAGTCTGGTCGGAAATTCTATGCATTCCTGGTACTGCAGATGTTGTAGAGGTTGCAGTGGTGAACCTGTCACGTAAATGACAAATCTGCCTTAGGCTGCCGTCGTCACACGTGGTCTACCGTTCCTTGGGCAGTCAAGTGTTGTTCCACGTTGCTGGTATCGGTGCCAAAGTCGTCCTATAGTGCTCTGGGAAACATTCAGACGCCGTGCCACGGTGGACTGAGATTCGCCAGCTTCCAAATGTCCAATAGCATTATTCTGTTGAGCCTCGGTAAGTCTAGGCATAACGTCAAATGTGTCTACAGCGAACACCAATAAGACATGCAAGCTGAGAACCCTCCACTCTCGGCATGTTGCACGTGCTGTGAATGCACGCGAATATTGCAAGTCTGAAGCAAATGTTGTTAATTTTGGGAATATTCACTTGTTGTCGTTTTGGCGCATGTCATGCGTTTTCGATCCTGACAATGTGACACTCTGTCGACCCAGGGGACTTTTTTGACCTGAAAAAAGAAACAAGGACCAGGGGTCACAAATGGAGATTAGATAAAGGGGCATTCAGAATAGAAAATAGGAGGCACTTTTTTACACAGAGAATTGTGAGGGTCTGGAACCAACTCCCCAGTAATGTTGTTGAAGCTGACACCCTGGGATCCTTCAAGAAGCTGCTTGATGAGATTCTGGGATCAATAAGCTACTAACAACCAAACGAGCAAGATGGGCTGAATGGCCTCCTCTCATTTGGAAACTTTCTTATGTTCTTATGTTCATTAATATTACCTCATGTCTACGGACAATATCGCCCACGGGTAGCGTATACAAGGAAAACAAAATTGGACCAAGAACGGAACCCTGCGGGACACCACATGTAACTTCAGATAAAAAAGAGGGTTCTGACTCAATTGTAGCAAATTGAAACCAAACCAAGACAGGACACAACCTGACAATCCCACTAGACTCCCAAGATGATCAATCACAATAGGATGATCAATACAGTCGAATGCTGCACTGTGATCTCAAAGTATAAGAACTGAGGGTGAGCCCATATCAGAAGAGAACAGCACATCATTTACCACTCTGAGAAGTGCAGTTTCACTACTATGACCAGGGCAGGAGCCTGACTCAGATTAATCATATATATTATGTACGGCCAGAAATGTATTAAGTTGATTAGCGACTACTCTCTCTAAAACTTTGGATAAAAAGGGAAGATAAAAAATAGGCCTAGAATTGTTAAGAACTTTTGGATCCACAGTAATGGTCCAATCCATGGTTTTACTACAGCAACCTTAAAGGAGTCACGAACAATACCAGATGAAAGGGTACTATTGATACTACTTAAAACTGTGGTATGAATCCAAGAGAATACTTCTGTTAACAGTTTAGTAGGAATAGGGTCTAAAGCACATGTAGGCATCTTCATAACTGGATTAGTTCGAGTTAGCTGATTAATAAAGGAAAAAGATCCAAAGGTTTGTTTTGCTGTAGCAAGACCCAAGGTGGGAGTTTTGTCAATGTTATTAGATGGCATATCTAAACTGAATGTACTGCTTGATATCTGATTTCTTCTATCAGTGATTTTCTTGTTAAAATGATTCATAAAATCATCACAGCTTGCTGATGATAAATTATTTAAAGCAGGCTGCCTTTAAAATACTGTAATAAGACTTCTAGTCGAAAGGTTTGTCATAGGATTTGAAAAGTGCGATGAACCTCACTAAGGACGTGCTTTAGCAGATGTTATCGAGTGTACTAGAAAGTGGGAGTATTTGGAGGCTGTGTGTCTGCCTGTTACCTGCTACTGTAGCTCTGGTTTTCTATTTGCAGTGGTAGCAGGGTGCATGTCACTGACAGACTGCCTGTGCTGTGTTGTTCTCCCCAGTCAGGGTGCGGAGGGGCTGGGCTGGGATGTGGGCTCCGTTTTGTCGGCAGATCGCTCTGTGTTTGGACCCCCCGGCCCGCTGGAGCTCCAGGCTCAGCAGCTGATTGAAGATGCAAGACAGGGGAACTACCAGAGCATCTACAGGAGCCTGCGGGATGGGCTGGTACACCCCGACCTCTCTGACGCATCAGGGAACTCTACTCTCATGACCGCCGCGGTAAGAGAGGGAGCCGAGAGAGAGGAGAAGCACACACACACACACACACACACACACACAACCGACCGCACCAACACATCAGGACATGATCGTCATCACTGCCATGGTAAAAGAGGGAGCCAAGAGAGGAGGAACACATATACACACACAGAGACACACACACTGAGACACACACAGACACACACACAGAATAACACACAGACACACAACACTACAGGAGGAAAGAGGAGGAAGCAATGTGAGAACTTAGTGTAGTACCAGAAGTCTGTTTTAAAATGAAAACACACTTGTGGTATAACACGTGTTTCTTTAAAAACTGCATATTTAAGACCTGTGTAGCCAATGGAGATGCAACATGGCTAAGATGTATGGAATCCCTTGTTAGCTGCAGTTACTTTAAACTGACTCTAGGGGCGTTGTTTCAATACAGGATTTGGGATTGATTCTAATGCATGTCCCTACATTGTGTGGAACAGTGTGGTTCTTGTGGTTCTGTAGGTACAGGAGCCTATCAGCTCTGAGCACGGAGCCAGTTCCACTCACAGCGCCGCGTCTCTTCCAGGTCCATGGCCATAACGATGTGATCAACATCCTTCTAGACAATGGTGCTGATGTGGATAAGCTGAACGATGAGGGCATGTCTGTGCTGTCTGCCTGCCACGTCCTATACTACACACCACAGAGTTTCCATGGCAAGATGGCCAAAGGGACCCAGGGCACAGCACAAGTGAGTCGGACAGGCCAGTCCATCCAGACACAGCAGGGCCTTCATTTAGGAGTGAGAGGATGGGTTCATTTCTGCTTGCCTTCATGAACGGGGGAATGTTTGGAACCAATCAGAAAACACATCACGAGAAGCACTTCCTGTCTGTGTGTAAGACTGACCGTGCAAAGTATCTAATTGAATAGATAATGACAGGGAATAAACACTGAGTATGAAAAGCAACCGGGCTGCACTGTACCCTTACTACTAAGCAGACCCTAAGGTTAACTACTATATTAGGAGATCAAAATTCTTAACGTGTAACACTGGACTAACATTTAAATATATTAACACCATTTGAGAACATTTAATATTATTCAAGAGGCAAAACAATTCACGAAAGCCTTCAAATCCAGCTGAAAGCTAGGAGGCTGTGTAGTCCAGTGGTTAAAGAAAAGGGCTTATAACCAGGAGGTTCAAATCCCACCACAGCCACTGACTCATTGTGTGACCTTGAGCAAGTCACTTAACCTCCTTGTGCTCCGTCTTTCGGGTGAGACGTATTTGTAAGTGACTCCACACACACACCCTAGTCTCTGTAAGTCGCCTTGGATAAAAGCGTCTGCTAAATAAACAAATAATAATAATAATAATAATAATATTGAAACCTAATACATGCGTTGACAAAACTGCATTATTAAAAAGCAACAAGACATGTTTTTCATGATAACATTTCTCCAGATTGAACAATAAAAGCTGTAGCGAGTGAAATGACCACAGTGCTCTATGAAAGCTCATAACAAGTCTAATGTATGGAAAGGAAAGTATGTAAAAGTAATTTAAAATGCATGAATTAACTTCATCAGATCAAGCTCCGCATCTGCTTAGCAACCAGGCTTAGGAACAGTGCGACTGTCGTTGGATTTGAGTGAATGCAATATTCCAAAATGAGATCCAGTAAATAAAAAAAAATCACTCAACAGCACTTGTTGTATAAACAGTAATACTGATAGCTCTGGGTTTGTATTTCCAGTATCAAGTTTATTGGAAAGAAAGCTGAGCTCATTCTTTTACATTCAGCAGCTTTCATGGTGTGTGTGTGTGTGTGTGTGTGTGTGTGTGTGTGTGTGTGTGCATATGTGAGTGTGTGTGTGTTTGTGTGTGTGTGTGCATATGTGAGTGTGTGTGTGTGTGTGTATGTGCGTGTGAGTGTGCATCTGAGTGTATGTGTGCATATTCATCTGAGTGCGTGCGTGTGTGTGTAGAAAAGATTTTTGAAATAGATTGCATGGCAGTCTTGATTAAGGAATACAACACTCTGCTTTGTTTGTCAGTAAATAATTCACCCCAATATTAAAGAGTGATCGAGCTGAAGGCAGTTTTTATCTGGTTGCTAGGCATCCCAGCCCTTCACACTCTTGTTTGATAAATTTATCGTGTTCCCCCCAGAAAAAGCTAAATTGCACCATAAAGTATGTTTGGCAGAAAGTAATTGCATAACTATTTCCAAACTGACGAACTTGGTGAGGTGTATAATATATAATGCACTTTTGATTTGGATTGTAACCCGTTACAAAAGCTAGTGACATCTTTGGAGTAAAAAATATTTTTTTTTTCTTATCTCCCCTTATGATGTTGCAGTCCGTAACCAAAGCAGAAGAGATGGCTGAGCCAGCACCATCTGAGAGGCAAACAGGGGGCACCCAGCGCCGTAGCATCCTGGTGCGGGACGGGCGAGTCAAGCTCGGCAACGTCATGTGGCAAGACTCCCTCCCCCTGGCCGAGGAGGACAGTGAGAGCGAGGAGAAGGAATGGCTGAAGGCAGGAGGGCTGGTGGGGGAGCAGGGGCAGGAGCAGGAGCAGGAGCAGGAGGAGAGGGACAGAGAAGAGTTTGACTCAGCCCGCAGTATGCACTCCTACACTGTGGAAGCTTCTGAGAGAGCCCTGCAGAGCACAGGAGAAGCACTGAGCCACAACACGCAGCTCCGACCCAGCTCATCCCAGGAGACTGTGCACAGGATAGCCCAGCTCAAGGCAGAGTGAGTCCACACACTCATACCTTCCCATTTTATTGCATTCATTTTTCATTTGTGAAAGGTTTTGTTAGTTCACATTTTAGAATGTTTGCAGTGATTGGTTCAGGGTTCTTGCTCTAATTTTGATGATTCTGATTTTATTTAATCTGTCCTTACCTGGCCTTGAGCTTCTCCGGAGAATCTTAAGTGACAGCACTCAACAAACTTTCTCATTCCAATAATATCATGAAACAGTGTGACTTTTGAGTGTATATGAAACGGAATGACTGGGAGGTGGGACATTTGTTTCTCCTTTTATCCCAATAAGATGCCTTACTTACCAAATAACTTTGTATCCCAATTAATGATCAAGCCATCTCACTAGTGCAATGGTACCCCAGAATATTTCTTTTTACGAATGTATAATGTACACCAGTGGCAGCTGGTGGCCAGAAATAATGGGGAGGCAGAAAAAAGGCAGAGGGCTTGGGGTCCCCTAAAGATGCTACATAAAACAACATGGCCATATATTGCAGTATTTATCTAAGGTACAATGTTGTAGACTCATGAATCTTCACACAGTAGTGGAAGCCTATGGGAATTAATGTATGCTCTATTAAAAAATTATCTTGACCTTTGACCTCATTAAGATCAAATGTAGAACTAGCTTTTAACTCCTTACAGAGTGTAGATAGGGTCATGGTTACTATAGAACACATATATGAACCCACATATGCTCTATAAAAAAGCAAAATTTCCTTGCCCGTGACCTCTGACCTCTCCTAAACGTCAAATAAAAAAACTAGCTTATAACTGCTTAGAGAGTGCAGGTAGGGTCATGGTGGATTTTTCACAAATTTTGGCCAATTTAAAAAAATCTTCTCTGAAACCACTTATTATAGAAATGTGAAACTTGGGGTACAGACTACCCTTATGCTCTATGTTTAGGTTTGTTCAAGAGAAATTTGTTGGTCACATGGTTCAGCAGCCATGTTGGATTTTTCAAGAATTTTGGACAATTTAAAAAAATCTTCTCAGAAACCGCGTATGGTAGAGATGTGAAACTTGGGGCACATACAGTGCCTTGCGAAAGTATTCGGCCCCCTTGAACTTTGCGACCTTTTGCCACATTTCAGGCTTCAAACATAAAGATATGAAACTGTAAGTTTTTGTGAAGAATCAACAACAAGTGGGACACAATCATGAAGTGGAACGAAATTTATTGGATATTTCAAACTTTTTTAACAAATAAAAAACTGAAAAATTGGGCGTGCAAAATTATTCAGCCCCCTTAAGTTAATACTTTGTAGCGCCACCTTTTGCTGCGATTACAGCTGTAAGTCGCTTGGGGTATGTCTCTATCAGTTTTGCACATCGAGAGACTGAAATTTTTGCCCATTCCTCCTTGCAAAACAGCTCGAGCTCAGTGAGGTTGGATGGAGAGCATTTGTGAACAGCAGTTTTCTGTTCTTTCCACAGATTCTCGATTGGATTCAGGTCTGGACTTTGACTTGGCCATTCCAACACCTGGATATGTTTATTTGTGAACCATTCCATTGTAGATTTTGCTTTATGTTTTGGATCATTGTCTTGTTGGAAGACAAATCTCCGTCCCAGTCTCAGGTCTTTTGCAGACTCCATCAGGTTTTCTTCCAGAATGGTCCTGTATTTGGCTCCATCCATCTTCCCATCAATTTTAACCACCTTCCCTGTCCCTGCTGAAGAAAAGCAGGCCCAAACCATGATGCTGCCACCACCATGTTTGACAGTGGGGATGGTGTGTTCAGGGTGATGAGCTGTGTTGCTTTTACGCCAAACATAACGTTTTGCATTGTTGCCAAAAAGTTCGATTTTGGTTTCATCTGACCAGAGCACCTTCTTCCACATGTTTGGTGTGTCTCCCAGGTGGCTTGTGGCAAACTGTAAACGACACTTTTTATGGATATCTTTAAGAAATGGCTTTCTTCTTGCCACTCTTCCATAAAGGCCAGATTTGTGCAGTATACGACTGATTGTTGTCCTATGGACAGAGTCTCCCACCTCAGCTGTAGATCTCTGCAGTTCATCCAGAGTGATCATGGGCCTCTTGGCTGCATCTCTGATCAGTCTTCTCCTTGTATGAGCTGAAAGTTTAGAGGGACGGCCAGGTCTTGGTAGATTTGCAGTGGTCTGATACTCCTTCCATTTCAATATTATCGCTTGCACAGTGCTCCTTGGGATGTTTAAAGCTTGGGAAATCTTTTTGTATCCAAATCCGGCTTTAAACTTCTCCACAACAGTATTTCGGACCTGCCTGGTGTGTTCCTTGTTCTTCATGATGCTCTCTGCGCTTTAAACGGACCTCTGAGACTATCACAGTGCAGGTGCATTTATACGGAGACTTGATTACACACAGGTGGATTCTATTTATCATCATTAGTCATTTAGGTCAACATTGGATCATTCAGAGATCCTCACTGAACTTCTGGAGAGAGTTTGCTGCACTGAAAGTAAAGGGGCTGAATAATTTTGCACGCCCAATTTTTCAGTTTTTTATTTGTTAAAAAAGTTTGAAATATCCAATAAATTTCGTTCCACTTCATGATTGTGTCCCACTTGTTGTTGATTCTTCACAAAAAATTACAGTTTCATATCTTTATGTTTGAAGCCTGAAATGTGGCAAAAGGTCGCAAAGTTCAAGGGGGCCGAATACTTTCGCAAGGCACTGTACTACCCTTACGTCCTATATTTAGATTTGTTCAACACAACTTGATTGGTCACATGGTTTGGCAGCCATATTGGATTTCTCAAAAATATTCCCGCCTGTGGTAGTGCGCCTTGGTGTCCCTGCTGTCCCAAAGGCAAAGATAGCAGAGAAACTTGGTAAAACCGCCTTGGAGACCCATCAGGAATGCCACCATTTTGAAGTCTCCTATGACCTCCCAGCCGTACTCATCATACTTCAAGGCATCCAGCAAGGTCTTGATGCTGTTGTAATCCTCTTTGAGGTGCACCGAGTGAGCCAGGGGAAGAGATGGGTACTTGTTACCATTATGGAGCAGCACGGCTTTGAGGCTCCTGGATGAGCTGTCAGTGAAGAGGCGCCACTCATTCTGGTTACAGGCGATTCCGATTGCCTCGAACAGACTGGTCACATTGTGGCAGAAGCAGAGCCCATCTTGACGGGTGAAGAAGCTGGAAAAAGGTTGGTGACGCTTCCTCTGATCTGCGACTTGCACACTTTCATCCAACAAGTTCCACTGCTTGAGCCTAGACGTCAAAAGCTCAGCATTGGACTTGGTGAGACCAAGATCTCTAATCAAGTCGTTGAGGTCTTTTTGGTTGGGGTAGTATGGGTTTCTCTCCTCAGCTCCACCTCTGAAATTGTCATCTGGACCTACAACGTCTTCCTCGCTCTCTGACTTGCTGCTCTCTTCTAAAGACGGCTGCTCTCTCTCCGGAGGAGTGGGTACGGGGAGCTCATGGCAGTGTGGCACCGGGGCGATGGATGAAGGAAGGTCCGGATACGTGATAGCAGGTGCATTCTTGCCAGTCCGACGTTTGGAAGGGTCCACCATGCAGAAGTTGCAGTTGCTTGAGTGGTCAGTGGGTTCCCGCCAAATTCTTGGGATAGCGAACTTCATGGCTGTCTTTTCCCCTCTGTACCATCCTACAAAAATACATTTATTTCACCCATGACTAATGTGTAAAAGATTCTCGCAACATTTTTCAGATATGATATATTTTTTCAATAACATTGAAAATTGTAAAACATTTTAAAATTAAAAACTTTTACAATTTTAAAAATGTTAACAAATTTTATAACATAAAATTCCGAGCAACAATTGTCCATCTTACCTTCCAGAGTTTTTTTGCAGTGCTCGCAGGTGAAATGAGGTGCCCAGGGTTTGTCTTGATCCCCGACAGGCATGCCAAAATATGCCTTGTAGGCCTCACACATCTTAGCAGATGCTTCCACGGAGTACTTTTTCGCTCTTGTCTTGATAAATTGGCCGCAGACATAGCAAAATGCGTCTGCCGGATGCTTGCAGCCTTTTGGTGCCATCTCAGAAAAATGCAGATACGTATCCACTTAGGCAGCTGGAACTAAACTGAACTGGTGGGCTTAAGGCCCCTGTATTTATACTACTATTTATATTACTGGAAAGTTCTAGAAGTTACTCCAAGTTTACTCAGCACTGAATCTATCTGGAATGTTCTGGAAAATAGGTAAATTTCAAAATATCACTGTCCTGGTCACAATAGCAAAGTTTGTGGGGAATAATAGCCATTTTCTATACTTTTGAGGCATAAGCAATTAGTAAATAACACTTACTACCCAGGAACAAAAAAAAAAAAAAAAAAAAATTGTTACACTGTGTAATTCTTAGAGAGTGCAGATAGAGTGATGGTTACTATGGAACACATATAGGAAACCATATGGGCTCTATCCAAAAATTACCTTAACCTTGACCTTTGACCTATAAAGTTTGTTAAAAGTAAAATTGCTGCGTCAAAAAAGCATGCAGGCCACGAGCAGATCAAATTTCAGCATATGTTGTATTATTAATCTATGGTAGAATATAGTACAGTCTTCAAAGTTCAAATACTAGTAGAGGGCAATGGGGCGCTATGCCACAGGAGAAATACAGTCATAGGTCACATGGTCTGGCACTTGGCCCCCGGTCATTGCTGCTTGCAGCTATATTTATTATTATTATTATTATTAATAATAATAATAATAATAATAATAATAATATTTATTTATTTATTTATTTATTTATTTATTTATTTATTTGGCAGACACCTTTATCTAAGATGACTTACAGGTGTTACAGAGCAGTTTACAATTAGTGCAAATAATACTATTAAAATAGAATATGAGCTAGGATGCAACAAGTTAGGATTACAACAAGTTCAATCTACAGTGACATATTAGTAGTGCAATAGTGCAAGGATAGTGCATCAGCTGAGGATCCAGTAACGTGGTGCTTAGGTCAGGTAAGTCCAGTGCATCACGGTAGATCAAGAGATCTACAAGTGCAGTCTAAACAGGTTTTACCCCAATTCAGCTGTGAAACGCATTATCTCCACTATCCAACACAGAAAAGAAAACAGTAGCCCATCTTAGTTTATTCTAATATACTTAACTGTTACACACTGCCAGAGTATGTTTAAAAAGGCACTGTATACAACATTGATATAGCATTTAGATTTCAAGACCATGTCACTAACCATGTCACTGACCCAGGAAAGAACTGTCGGGCCAGCCCATCAAAAGAACTCTGTCCTCACTGCTTAGCGCGCTCACAGGTCGGGAGGGAGATTTACCACCAAGATTCATTATATTTCTGTCACATATCCCACCGCTCAGAGTGGAGCCGAAGGAACACTCGGCTGAATCTATCTTTCCCATAACTCCCCCCTCCCGGGAAAAATAATCTGCATTTTGATGGTCTTTCCCTGCACGATGTACCATGTGGTACATGAAGGGTTGCAGTACCAGATACCACCAAGTTATCCAGGCATTGCTGTCCTTCATTGTGCTTAACCACTTGAGTGGGGCGTGGTCAGTGACAAGATCAAATGAACGTCCCAGCAGGTAATATCGTAAGGAGTGAGTGGCCCTTTTAATGGCCAGACACTCCTTTTTGACTACGGAGTAGTTGCAATCCCGAGGTAGCATCTTTCTGCTGAGATACAGTATCGGGTGTTCAACTCCGTCTACCTTTTGGGAGAAGACCGCACCCAAACCCACGTCCGACACATCGGTGTGGAGGATGAATCTCTTGGTGAAATCTGGTGTGATGAGAGTGGTGGCCTGGCAGAGTCTTCGCTTAACAGTATCAAACGCCCCCTGACACTCAGCTGACCACTTAATTAAATTTGGAGGTGAGGTCTACTAAAGGGTTAATCACTGTGGCATACTCTGGGATAAAGCGGCGGTAATAACCGGCTAATCCCAGTAGTGACCTCACCTGAGTCGTGATTTTGGGGATTGCTGCATCTACCAAAGCCTGGACTTTGGTGACAACGGATTTCACCCTTCCGTTCACCATTAAAAATCCCAAATATTGAGTTTCTGATTTGGCAAACGCGCATTTTCACAAGTTAGCTGTCAGCCGGGCTACCCTTAGAGACTGAAGGAAGGCTGCAATCCTAGTCAAATGCTCTCGCCAGGTGGAGCTGTAAATAACCACATCATCAATATACGCTGCTGCATATTCATGATGTGGGCATAAAACCTGGTCCATCAGTCTCTGAAAGGCAGCAGGCGCACCATGTAGCCCAAATGGCATGGTTTTAAAGTGAAACAGCCCTTCTGGTGTTGAAAATGCGGTTTTCTCTCTAGAACTGTGGGTTAAGAGGATCTGCCAGTATCCCTTTGTCAAGCCCAGAGTAGAGATAAACTTCGCCTTTCCCAGTCTATCTAGAAGTTTGTCGACCTGAGGCAGGATACGCATCGAACTTGGCAATAGTGTTTACCTTCCGGAAGTCCACACAGAAGCGGTTGGTGCCGACTTTCTTGGCTGCTATGGCATGTCCCATACCTCTTTGTGAACGCCACTTCGTCGACTTTCTGGGATCCGGTAAGGTCTCTCCTGTGTCACCTGGTGGAGAGATAATGTCATAGTCAACTAAGTTAGTTCTGCCGGGCAAGTCAGGAAAAACATTGCTGAACTCCTCAATAAGCTTACGCAGCTCCCGTTGCTTATCTGGAACCAATTGTTCCCCCATCAAAATGATTTTAGTGCTAGGGGTCTCTGGACAGGGGCCTAAATCATCCTCTACATCGCCTGGGGCATAAATAAGACCTCCCTTGCCTGCCAGGGCTTTAATAAATTTACATGATAAATTTCACGTTCATTACGGCGATCGTGCTGTCTAATTTCATAATTCACCTTTCCTTTAGCCCGAATCACTTCGTATGGCCCCTGCCATTTAGCACGTAATTTTGATTCTGAGGAGGGAAGCAGCATCATTACCTTGTCTCCTGGTCGAAATACTGCTGTTGCCGGTGCTGAGCCGATTTGAGGTTGTCCTGGGCCAAACGACCGACCAAATCCAGGCGATCTCTCAGTAGGAGCACATGCTGCACTACATTTTTGGACCAGCCTTTATGCTCCTCCCACCCCTCTCTCAACAGATCGAGGATGCCGCGAGGCTGTCGGCTGTACAAGAGCTCAAAGGGAGAGAACCCTGTTGAGCTCTGCGGCACCTCTCTCACTGCGAAAAGGAGGTAGGGAAGAAGCGATGCCCATTGTTTCTGCTCTTGTGTTACAAAACGTCTCAGCATCTGCTTCAGGGTCTGATTAAAACGTTCCACCAAACCGTCCGTCTGTGGATGATAAACAGACGTCCTGATGGGACGTATTTTTTATATTTTATATACCTGCTGTAACGTGTTAGACAAGAAGTTAGTTCCATGATCAGTCAGTCTCCTTGGGGATCCCTATTCTAGCCATAATCTGCACTAACTCCGTGGCTATTGCAGCGGCACTAGTGGACCTCAATGGAACTGCCTCTGGGTATCGCGTTGCATAATCTACCACCACTAATATATGCATATGCCCGGAATCAGAAGGTAGCAAAGGGCCCACTATGTCCATTGCAATGCGTTCAAAAGGAGTGGAAATAATCAGCAGTGGAACCAAAGGGACGGGACGCACTCCAGCCGGCGCTACTCGCTGGCAGTCTGGGCATGTAGCTACATATTTCAGTATGAAGACCTACCCAATAGAATTGAGCCAATATCCGGTCCCTTGTCTTGTCAGCTCCGAGGTGCCCCGTAAAAGGGATATCATGCGCCAGCCTCATGACCTCGGTCCGACCAGATGGGGGAACCAATAATTGTGTTACAGGCTGTCCTGTGCCTGCAGCTAGATTTAACCTATACAGTAATTGCCCCTTGATACTGAAGTTACTGAAGTGTGGATATACTAGTGCCCCAGCGCCATCAAAATCCTTACCTTCAATAGACCGGACCTGCCCCCAAGTATGCACTAGTGACGGGTCATTATGTTGGCCCCACACTATGTCCGCGCTTGAGTACCACATGTCCAGTATATTGAGAGGGGCTGGAGTAGCATCTGCCCTGGATGGCCCAGTAACTTCGCCCTCTCGGTCACACTGCGTTTCAACTCCCTTTGACTAGCGTTTGTTACCATCCGAGCGCTCTCCCACCAGAACCCAGCCTTGTCTTAGTGATGCTCCCTCCCATTTTGGGGTCCTTCTCTCTTTATTCGTTTTTCTAGGACAGAAAATAGGAGAAAACATTTCAGCTTGAAAAGGAAACAGTTCACCAATTTGTTCCTTTTTCTTTTTTTCTGCCACGTTTATGAGACTGCCATTCATTTAACCAGTTCTCTATAATTTGGCCAGTCTCGACCCAGAATTATTGGGTGTGGTAGCCTTTCTGACACCCAAACTACTAGGTGGCGTTTTATTGGTCCTACCGATAAGTATACTTTTAGGGTGGGGTATGTCGCAGTATCTCCATGGACGCAGGAGATCGCCACCTGGCCTCGTGGCTGCCAAGACACATCGCCTAAGAGAGCTGTGTTAATTAAGGTCTGCTCACACCCGGTGTCCACTAATGCGTGGGTTGTCACCTTGCCTAAAACTGCACTAACAATACAAGGCCCCTCCCGACCATTTTCCCCGCGCTTACCTGCTCCAGATGCCCAATTGCACGCTGCCACGTCACACTCCATTGCCGATGGGCATGACCTGGCCTGGTGCCCCTGGTTGCATCTAAAACAGATAGGGGAGAAGGAGGGAACATTGGTTATACACTTGTCTCGTTGCTGGTATGGCAACGGGGCCAGAGTAGCAGTTTTACCCCTGCTGGGGGCCAACCTTGACCTCCATGAAGAGGAGGCAAGGTTGCCGGAGATCTAGGAGGTCTCGGTCTCAGTGTTGCAGGTGGAGCAGAGAGAGGTGGTGGTGTGCAGCTGCTCCGGTGGATGGGAGCTGTGGCCAGGTTGGTGTGGGCTGAGACCAGGGAGTCCTCAAAATCCTCTGCCAGTTTTATTGTTCCTTCCAGGGTGGTAGGGTTACGGCACCGTATCCATACCTGGGTTTCGGTGCCGACCACATGGCAGAATTGCTCCACTGTTATGGCTTCGCCCATTTGCAGACCCGTTTTTCTGGGCGGGGCTTAACCAGTGCACCATGTGGTCATACAACTGCTGCGCAACCACCCTGGGGCGTGTATCTGGGGATCTTCGGTACTCACGGAATTGTACCCTGTGCGTTTCCCCAGTGATGTTGAGCCGGCGTAGGATGGCTTGCTTTACCAGGTCGTAGTCGGCAGCATCGGTGTCCGTCATGGCCTGATACGCTGCCTGAGCCTCCCCGATCAGGCAGGATCCCAGCTGACTTGCCCAGTACATTCTGGGCTATGATGCGTTGTTAGCCAGCTGTTCGAAAGCGAACAGGTAAGCCTTGGGGTCATCCTCCGCCGTCATTTTCATTGCTCGTGCCCTTGGGGCCATTATCACGGGTGTCGTTGGCACCAGACCGACCTTCTCCACCAACGCTATGTACTGCTTCTCTCTCCGTCTCTCCGCAGCCTCCTTTCTGCTGTCCAGCACCTGCAGCAGCTCTAAAAGTGCTGCGTGATCCATAATCCCTTGTTCTGACACCACTTGTGGCAAAGTGGTTAATAGTGTGTATTACTTAATTTATAATCCCCGGGTTTGCTCCGCAAATGATAGTCCTGTTTTTATTGTACACCCACACAAAACACAAAACACATACACAAGTCTGTTAGTGTGTGAATTAGTGCTAGTGTTGTAAATACAGTTTATAGTGATATGAGTGCAGTGCTGTTCCGGGTTTGTGCTGGCCTCTGGCGACAGCTCCGGAACGTGTTAGCTGTCTAGTGAATACAAACAAACAAATAGACAGAACAAGACACTCACAATTTTCACCAAAACACAGGTCCTTCCAGTTCACTTCTTAATAACCAAAAACGAAGGAACTGATTACGATTCTCCGCCTCCCTTATATGCTGTCACGCATGACCCCTTGGTAAACGAATGCAGCTGCCTTTACAATCAGCGGCTGCTACGTTGTTTCCCTTCCGGGTCAATACGTTCTTCCAGACTGTCCGACTTCCCAACCCAGGAAAGAACTGTCGGGCCAGCCCATCAAAAGAACTCTGTCCTCGCTGCTTAGCGCCCTCACAGGTCGGGAGGGAGATTTACCACCAAGATTCATTATATTTCTGTCCCATATGTGCTGTACAGTGTCCTGTGATGTGAATGCTCTGTGCTGTGCAGTGTCCTGTGATGTGAATGCTCTGTGCTGTGCAGTGTCCTGTGATGTGAATGCTCTGTGCTGTGCCCTGTGATGTGAATGCTCTGTGCTGTGCAGTGCCCTGTGATGTGAATACTGTGTGCTTTGTTCTGTGCAGTGTCCTGTGATGTGAATGCTGTGTGCTCTGTGCTGTGCAATGTCCTGTGATGTGAATGCTCTGTGCTCTGTGCTGTGCAGTGTCCTGTGATGTGAATGCTCTGTGCTGTGCAGTGCCCTGTGATGTGAATGCTCTGTGCTGTGCAGTGTCCTGTGATGTGAATGCTGTGTGCGCTGTGCTGTGCAGTGTCCTGTGATGTGAATGCTGTGTGCTCAGTGCTGTGCAGTGTCCTGTGATGTGAATGCTGTGTGCTCTGTGCTGTGCAGTGCCCTGTGATGTGAATGCTCTGTGCTGTGCAGTGTCCTGTGATGTGAATGCTCTGTGCTGTGCAGTATCCTGTGATGTGAATTCTCTGTGCTGTGCAGTATCCTGTGATGTGAATGCTCTGTGCTGTGCAGTGTCCTTAGATGTGAATGCTCTGTGCTGTGCAGTGTCCTGTGATGTGAATGCTCTGTGCTCTGTGCTGTGCAGTGTCCTGTGATGTGAATGCTCTGTGCTGTGCAGTGCCCTGTGATGTGAATGCTCTGTGCTGTGCAGTGTCCTGTGATGTGAATGCTGTGTGCTCTGTGCTGTGCAGTGTCCTGTGATGTGAATGCTGTGTGCTCAGTGCTGTGCAGTGTCCTGTGATGTGAATGCTGTGTGCTCTGTGCTGTGCAGTGCCCTGTGATGTGAATGCTCTGTGCTGTGCAGTGTCCTGTGATGTGAATGCTCTGTGCTGTGCAGTATCCTGTGATGTGAATTCTCTGTGCTGTGCAGTATCCTGTGATGTGAATGCTCTGTGCTGTGCAGTGTCCTTAGATGTGAATGCTCTGTGCTGTGCAGTGTCCTGTGATGTGAATGCTCTGTGCTGTGCCCTGTGATGTGAATGCTCTGTGCTGTGCAGTGCCCTGTGATGTGAATACTGTGTGCTTTGTTCTGTGCAGTGTCCTGTGATGTGAATGCTGTGTGCTCTGTGCTGTGCAATGTCCTGTGATGTGAATGCTCTGTGCTGTGCAGTGCCCTGTGATGTGAATGCTCTGTGCTGTGCAGTGTCCTGTGATGTGAATGCTGTGTGCGCTGTGCTGTGCAGTGTCCTGTGATGTGAATGCTCTGTGCTGTGCAGTGCCCTGTGATGTGAATGCTCTGTGCTGTGCCCTGTGATGTGAATGCTCTGTGCTGTGCAGTGCCCTGTGATGTGAATACTGTGTGCTCTGTGCTGTGCAATGTCCTGTGATGTGAATGCTCTGTGCTCTGTGCTGTGCAGTGTCCTGTGATGTGAATGCTCTGTGCTGTGCAGTGCCCTGTGATGTGAATACTGTGTGCTTTGTTCTGTGCAGTGTCCTGTGATGTGAATGCTGTGTGCTCTGTGCTGTGCAATGTCCTGTGATGTGAATGCTCTGTGCTGTGCAGTGCCCTGTGATGTGAATGCTCTGTGCTGTGCAGTGTCCTGTGATGTGAATGCTGTGTGCGCTGTGCTGTGCAGTGTCCTGTGATGTGAATGCTCTGTGCTGTGCAGTGCCCTGTGATGTGAATGCTCTGTGCTGTGCCCTGTGATGTGAATGCTCTGTGCTGTGCAGTGTCCTGTGATGTGAATGCTGTGTGCTCTGTGCTGTGCAATGTCCTGTGATGTGAATGCTCTGTGCTCTGTGCTGTGCAGTGTCCTGTGATGTGAATGCTCTGTGCTGTGCAGTGCCCTGTGATGTGAATGCTCTGTGCTGTGCAGTGTCCTGTGATGTGAATGCTGTGTGCTCAGTGCTGTGCAGTGTCCTGTGATGTGAATGCTGTGTGCTCTGTGCTGTGCAGTGCCCTGTGATGTGAATGCTCTGTGCTGTGCAGTGTCCTGTGATGTGAATGCTCTGTGCTGTGCAGTATCCTGTGATGTGAATTCTCTGTGCTGTGCAGTATCCTGTGATGTGAATGCTCTGTGCTGTGCAGTGTCCTTAGATGTGAATGCTCTGTGCTGTGCAGTGTCCTGTGATGTGAATGCTCTGTGCTGTGCCCTGTGATGTGAATGCTCTGTGCTGTGCAGTGCCCTGTGATGTGAATACTGTGTGCTTTGTTCTGTGCAGTGTCCTGTGATGTGAATGCTGTGTGCTCTGTGCTGTGCAATGTCCTGTGATGTGAATGCTCTGTGCTGTGCAGTGCCCTGTGATGTGAATGCTCTGTGCTGTGCAGTGTCCTGTGATGTGAATGCTGTGTGCGCTGTGCTGTGCAGTGTCCTGTGATGTGAATGCTCTGTGCTGTGCCCTGTGATGTGAATGCTCTGTGCTGTGCAGTGCCCTGTGATGTGAATACTGTGTGCTTTGTTCTGTGCAGTGTCCTGTGATGTGAATGCTGTGTGCTCTGTGCTGTGCAATGTCCTGTGATGTGAATGCTCTGTGCTCTGTGCTGTGCAGTGTCCTGTGATGTGAATGCTCTGTGCTGTGCAGTGCCCTGTGATGTGAATGCTCTGTGCTGTGCAGTGTCCTGTGATGTGAATGCTGTGTGCGCTGTGCTGTGCAGTGTCCTGTGATGTGAATGCTGTGTGCTCTGTGCTGTGCAGTGTCCTGTGATGTGAATGCTGTGTGCTCTGTGCTGTGCAGTGTCCTGTGATGTGAATGCTCTGTGCTGTGCAGTGCCCTGTGATGTGAATGCTCTGTGCTGTGCAGTGTCCTGTGATGTGAATGCTCTGTGCTCTGTGCTGTGCAGTGCCCTGTGATGTGAATGCTCTGTGCTGTGCAGTGTCCTGTGATGTGAATGCTCTGTGCTGTGCAGTGTCCTGTGATGTGAATGCTCTGTGCTGTGCAGTGCCCTGTGATGTGAATGCTCTGTGCTGTGCAGTGTCCTGTGATGTGAATGCTGTGTGCGCTGTGCTGTGCAGTGTCCTGTGATGTGAATGCTGTGTGCTCTGTGCTGTGCAGTGTCCTGTGATGTGAATGCTGTGTGCTCTGTGCTGTGCAGTGTCCTGTGATGTGAATGCTCTGTGCTGTGCAGTGCCCTGTGATGTGAATGCTCTGTGCTGTGCAGTGTCCTGTGATGTGAATGCTCTGTGCTCTGTGCTGTGCAGTGCCCTGTGATGTGAATGCTCTGTGCTGTGCAGTGTCCTGTGATGTGAATGCTCTGTGCTGTGCAATGTCCTTAGATGTGAATGCTGTGTGCTGTGCAGTGTCCTGTGATGTGAATGCTCTGTGCTGTGCAGTGTCCTGTGATGTGAATTCTCTGTGCTGTGCCGTGTCCTGTGATGTGAATGCTGTGTGCTGTGCAGTGTCCTGTGATGTGAATGCTGTGTGCTCTGTGCTGTGCAATGTCTTGCGATGTGAATGCTGTGTGCTATGCAGTGTCCTGTGATGTGAATGCTCTGTGCTGTGCAGTGTCCTGTGATGTGAATGCTCTGTGCTGTGCAGTGTCCTGCGATGTGAATGCTCTGTGCTGTGCAGTATCCTGTGATGTGAATGCTCTGTGCTGTGCATTGTCCTGTGATGTGAATGTTCTGTGCTGTGCAGTGTCCTGTGATGTAAATGCTCTGTGCTGTGCAGTGTCCTGTGATGTGAATGCTCTGTGCTGTGCAGTGTCCTGTGATGTAAATGCTCTGTGCTTTGCAGTGTCCTGTGATGTGAATGCTCTGTGCTGTGCAGTGTCCTGTGATGTGAATGCTCTGTGCTGTGCAGTGTCCTGTGATGTGAATGCTGTGTGCTCTGTGCTGTGCAATGTCCTGTGATGTGAATGCTGTGTGCTCTGTGCTGTGCAATGTCCTTAGATGTGAATGCTGTGTGCTGTGCAGTGTCCTGTGATGTGAATGCTCTGTGCTGTGCAGTGTCCTGTGATGTGAATGCTCTGTGCTGTGCAGTGTCCTGTGATGTGAATTCTCTGTGCTGTGCCGTGTCCTGTGATGTGAATGCTGTGTGCTGTGCAGTGTCCTGTGATGTGAATGCTGTGTGCTCTGTGCTGTGCAATGTCTTGCGATGTGAATGCTGTGTGCTATGCAGTGTCCTGTGATGTGAATGCTCTGTGCTGTGCAGTGTCCTGTGATGTGAATGCTGTGTGCTGTGCAGTGTCCTGTGATGTGAATGCTCTGTGCTGTGCAGTGTCCTGTGATGTGGATGCTCTGCTGTGCAGTGTCCTGTGATGTGAACTGTGTACGCTGTGCTGTGCAGTGTCTTGCGATGTGAATGCATGTTGCATTGTGTTTTCAGGCACAGGAGGAGGTGGGCTACCATCCAGCTGCTGTTGTGCAGGGGGGCAGACCCCAACGCGTCCCAGGTTCCCATGCCAGTGCTCTTCCTGGCGATCCAAGCCAAAGACACAAAAGCAGTGCGCCACCTACTTGAGTGCAAGGCCAGAACAGACATGGCACTGCCCAAAAAGGTACATCCATCCTCCTGTCCCTCCCTTTCCCCTTCCTTCTCTGACCAGCGCTCTCCCCCTCATTTTCCTTACTCTCCCACTCCCACTCCCCCTCTCCCCTTCACCCTTACCTCTCTCTGTGCCCCTCTATTCCTAGTTTAAAAAATATTTTTCAGTATTTTTGTCTTGTAGCGTAAATACGTGAGTTTCTTCTTTGAAATATATTAAACAGGATGCCTGTAGCTTGTTTGTCACGATCTCCCCTTCGTTTTGCCCTCTTATTGATCATTTATTCCCCTCTTCTTTCAGCAAAAAGGTCTGTACCCCCTGCACATGGCGGCCGGCCTGTCTGGGAAGGAAGGGGTCAGGATCACGGAGCTGCTGCTGAGCACTCTGGCAGACCCGGACGTGCGAGCGCAGGATGCCGAGGAGATCTACAAGCCTGACAAGGTGAGTGAGGCTCAGGCCCTGCACATCCACATGGTTTTTTGTGTTTGCCTGCTGAGTTTATTTACAGAGAAGTGCAGTCGTTGATTGGGCGGCTGCAGTTTTTTGACCGGCTGGTAGGCGTGTCCCGGCGGAACGTCTCGTGATAAATGTCCAGGACCATCCACATTACCCCAGACAACAAACTTGTCTTTAATGAAAGAAACAAACCCTCCGACCACCATGTGTTAAGCCTACACGGAGTAGGGATTAGTTTAGTACAATCACACAAAATATAACTTTGCTAGAAAGAGTGCAAAGAAGAGCGACCAGAATTTTCCCAGGTTTAAAAGGCATGTTGTATGCATTGTTCAAAGAATTTAATCTGTTCAGTCTTGAACAAAGGAGACTACGCGATGATCTGATTCAAGCATTCAAAATTCTAAAAGGTATTGACAATGTCGACCCAGGGGACTTTTTCGACCTGAAAAAAGAAACAAGGACCAGGGGTCACAAATGGAGATTAGATAAAGGGGCATTCAGAACAGAAAATAGGAGGCACTTTTTTATACAGAGAATTGTGAGGGTCTGGAACCAACTCCCCAGTAATGTTGTTGAAGTTGACACTCTGGGTTCCTTCAAGAAGCTGCTTGATGAGATTCTGGAATCAATAAGCTACTAACAACCAAACAAGCAAGATGGGCCGAATGGCCTCCTTTTGTTTGTAAACTTTCTTATGTTCTTATGTAAGCTGTCTCAGCAGAACCTCTCAGTATAGCGATAGCTATAGTCACGGCACCTTTTGTTTTCTAGTTGTGTTTTATTTTGCCTTTTTTTGTACATTTGATGCTTGTCCCCTGTGTGCTGCCATTGCTGGTAGCATCACATGGTTTTCTGCCATTGGAAATAAATCCTGTGCGCTGGTGTGAAGTTTCAGCTACACTTCCATGTTTTGCCCCATCTATCAGCAGACAACCCACAACCCCTATCACACACTATGGCAGGGTGAAAGCCTTGCCGGGGTAAAATATATGTGTGTGGGGAATATTGGGTTAGCAGGGAGGGAGTCAAATTCCTCCCTGCCAGAAATCACGCTGTAAATGGAATATATGATGATTAATTAGGCTCCAGTCACAGGGGCCGGTTGTACTAAACAGCTCCGACCCTGGATCCAGGCTCCGATCTTGATCCTATGACGCATTGGGTTGCACTAAAAGGATCAGAGCTGATCTGGAGCTCAGTTTCGGCTCAAAATCTGATCCTATTTCGATCTTGCTTCATTGAATGTTTTATAAATGGAGAAATTAAATGTTTTTAGTTTTGAACAAAGGAATAAACAAACAAACAAAAAAAAATTCTCCATTTAAAACTCAGCTCTGATCCCAATCTGATCCTGCTCTATGGCTGATGGTTGCAAATTAAACAAATTAAACTATAATATATATTAAACAACAGAGGTGTTTGACATACACCATCATAATACGTAAAGGAAATTATTTTTACAATTGCTAAAGTAATCTTTAAATAAGCACACTGTATTTAGATAATTGATCGACATAACGGTAACTTAATAAACTTCAGATATTTGCAGGATTTCACAAAAATATTTCCGTCAGATTATTATATGAAAACGGAGATACTTTAACGTTTTAGAAAACATTAACATTATCTAAAGCCGTATTCCCACAGAAAATGCAGGACCAGCATTTTGTTTTTTAAATTCACCATTTACACACAACAATATTGCTAGTTCAGTGTTGGCAATTTGGCGGCTTACCCCCATTTACACAGAGCTCGCGTTAACATCATTTGCAGGTGTTCAATACCGTGATCAACACAATGATGCCTTTGGTACCTGTCGTGGTATGCATGATATTTTTCACTAATGACTAATGAAAAAATTGGAAGACATACAGATAGAATTTAGCCATCACTTGCTTTTTATTATGCACAACACCGCGTGTCATTAACTTTTTTACTATTGTGGAATACACATTAGCATTTCACACAATTCCATCACATTGTGCATTTATCTCTTTTGATAACCAGCACGCATTTTAAATGTTTGTAGTCAAATCTCCCGCACAATCGTCTGATTCAGTCGTCCTTGTGATGCACTGAATAGAACATTAGTACTTCTGTTACAAACTACAGTAGTACTTTAAGAAGGATAACACTTTTTTTGTAAAAATGCTGACGACGACAGCTGACAGCAAAAGCGCACCCTACGATTGTGGCCGTAAACAAGGGTTTAAAGCTGTTTTGTACATCGGTAGACCCCAGGATTGGAGTGAGCGACTGCCCTTGTATTTAAGATTTAATATATATTACAAAACCATGAATGAGTGCTACACATTTATTTAAAATAAAATAATAATAATAAAAAAACACAGGTAGGTAATGTTACTCACAACTTACAACACCAGAACCGCTGTTTTTTTATTTTTAACTAATCAGAATGTAGTGTACAATTAATTGTTCAAAACTGTCAGCTGATAGACTTTAAAAATACTTTTTTTTTTTGATTGTACTGATACAGTTCTTAAATTGGTGACGAATAAAAATACTGAGCGTTAGTGTGATTCGTAATTTTATTGGATGCAGAGCTCCAGAAGGATGTGATATACTATACAGGGCATCACTGTGATTGAAGACAGGGAGGGTGTGATATACTATACAGGGCATCACTGTGATTGAAGACAGGGAGGATGTGATATACTATACAGGGCATCACTGTGATTGAAGACAGGGAGGATGTGATATACTATACAGAGCATCACTGTGATTGAAGACAGGGAGGATGTGATATACTATACAGGGCATCACTGTGATTGAAGACAGGGAGGATGTGATATACTATACAGGGCATCACTGTGATTGAAGACAGGGAGGATGTGATATACTATACAGGGCATCGTGGTGATTGAAGACAGGGAGGATGTGATATACTATACAGGGCATCGTGGTGATTGAAGACAGGGAGGATGTGATATACTATACAGGGCGTCACTGTGATTGAAGACAGGGAGGATGTGATATACTATACAGAGCATCACTGTGATTGAATACAGGGAGGATGTGATATACTATACAGAGCATCACTGTGATTGAAGACAGGGAGGGTGTGATATACTATACAGGGCGTCACTGTGATTGAAGAAAGGGAGGATGTGATATACTATACAGGGCATCACTGTGATTGAAGACAGGGAGGATGTGATATACTATACAGAGCATCACTGTGATTGAAGACAGGGAGGATGTGATATACTATACAGAGCATCACTGTGATTGAAGACAGGGAGGATGTGATATACTATACAGGGCATCACTGTGATTGAAGACAGGGAGGATGTGATATACTATACAGGGCATCACTGTGATTGAAGACAGGGAGGATGTGATATACTATACAGGGCATCACTGTGATTGAAGACAGGGAGGATGTGATATACTATACAGGGCATCGTGGTGATTGAAGACAGGGAGGATGTGATATACTATACGGCATCGTGGTGATTGAAGACAGGGAGGATGTGATATACTATACAGGGCATCACTGTGATTGAAGACAGGGAGGATGTGATATACTATACAGGGCATCATGGGGATTGAAGTTCTGCGCTGGAAATGACATAATAGAAAAAATAGAAAAAAAACATGCATGATAAAAATAGCCAAAAAAATAACCAAACCACCAGAGGCAACATTATCCTGCTAGATCCTTTCAAGACAGGCCAAATTACTGCCATCTCAGCACTGGGGCAGTAGCCTAAACGTCGCATGCAAGACACATCATTACCTATTAAAATGAATGTACCCTCAAGATCAATGTTCAAATAAAATGTGAGTTCCTATAATTTGTTTTAGAAAAAGATATATTTTTAATTGGTGTTCTGGTACTTTAAGATTTAGGACTAATCCACTGAAAGCTCCCTTACTTCTTTTTCAGACCAATTACTTCCTGGGTCACTTGCCATTTTGTTGGATTTATTTCTTAAGAAGAACATAAGAACATAAGAAAGTTTACAAACGAGAGGAGGCCATTCAGCCCATCTTGCTCGTTTGGTTGTTAGTAGCTTATTGATCCCAGAATCTCATCAAGCAGCTTCTTGAAGGATCCCAGGGTGTCAGCTTCAACACCATTACTAGGGAGTTGGTTCCAGACCCTCACAATTCTCTGTGTAAAAAAGTGCCTCCTATTTTCTGTTCTGAATGCCCCTTTATCTAATCTCCATTTGTGACCCCTGGTCCTTGTTTCTTTTTCCAGGTCAAAGAAGTCCTGTGGGTCGACATTGTCTATACCTTTTAGGATTTTGAATGTTTGAATCAGATCACCGCGTAGTCTTCTTTGTTCAAGACTGAATAGATTCAATTATTTTAGCCTGTCTGCATACAACATGCCTTTTAAACCCAGGATAATTCTGGTTGCTCTTCTTTGCACTCTTTCTAGAGCAGCAATATCCTTTTTGTAACGAGGTGACCAGAACTGAACACAATATTCTAGGTGAGGTCTTACTAATGCATTGTAAAGTTTTAACATTACTTCCCTTGATTTAAATTCAACACTTCTCACAATATATCTGAGCATCTTGTTGGCCTTTTTTATAGCTTCCCCACATTGTCTAGATGAAGACATTTCTGAGTCAACATAAACTCCTAGGTCTTTTTCATAGTTCCCTTCTTCAATTTCATTATCTCCCATATGATATTTATAATGCACATTTTTATTGCCTGCGTGCAGTACCTTTACACTTTTCTCTATTAAATGTTATTTTCCATGTGTCTGCCCAGTTCTGAATGCTGTCTAGATCATTTTGAATGACCTTTGCTGCTGCAGCAGTGTTTGCCACTCCATCTATTTTTGTGTCGTCTGCAAATTTAACAAGTTTGCTTACTATACCAGAATCTAAATCATTAATGTAGATTAGGAATAGCAGAGGACCTAATACTGATCCCTGTGGTACACCACTGGTTACCTCGCTCCATTTTGAGGTTTCTCCTCTAATCAGTACTTTCTGTTTTCTACATGTTAACCACTCCCTAATCCATGTGCATGCATTTCCTTGAATCCCTGCTGCGTTCAGTTTGAGGATTAATCTTTTTTGCGGGACTTTGTCAAAAGCTTTCTGGAAATCTAAATAAACCATGTCGTATGCTTTGCAATTATCCATTGTCAATGTTGCATCGTCAGAAAAATCAAGCAGGTTAGTTAGACATGATCTCCCTTTCCTAAAACCATGCTGACTGTCTCCCAGGATATTGTTACCATATAGGTAATTTTCCATTTTGGATCTTATTATAGTTTCCATAAGTTTACATATAATAGAAGTCAGGCTCATTGGTCTGTAGTTACCTGGTTCGATTTTGTCTCCCTTTTTGTGGATCGGTATTATGTTTGCTATTTTCCAGTCTGTCGGTACAACCCCTGTGTCAAGAGACTGTTGCATGATCTTGGTTAGCAGTTTGTAAATAACTTCTTTCATTTCTTTGAGTACTATTGGGAGGATCTCATCCGGCCCAGGGGATTTGTTTATTTTAAGAGCTCCTAGTCCCTTTAGCACTTCTGCCTCTGTTATGCTAAAGTTATTTAAAATTGGATAGGAACAGGTCGACATGTCGGGCATGTTATCCGTGTCCTCCTTTGTAAAAACCTGTGAAAAGTAATAATTTAATATATTTGCTATTTTTTTTTCTTCATCTATGATTTTGCCATTTGTGTCTCTTAGACATTTAACCTCCTCTTTGAATGTTCTCTTGCTGTTATAATATTGCAAAAACATTTTGGAATTGGTTTTAGCCCCCTTAGCAGTATTGATTTCTATCTCTCTCTTGGCCTTTCTAACTTCCTTTTTGACTTTTGTTTGCAGGTCCAAGTATTCTTTCTGTGTACTTTGTTTTTGGTCCTTTTTAAACGCTTTGTAAAGTGCCTTTTTTTGCTGAATATTTTTTTTAATTGATCTATTAAACCATTTTGGCCATTTTGTTTTAGATTTAGATTTGTCTACTTTTGGGGTGTAATTGTTTTGCACCTCTAGTACTACATTTTTAAAAAACAGCCATCCTTTTTCTGTGGATGTTTTCTCTATTTTACTCCAATCTACTTCTGTTTGTCTCTGTTTCATACCTTCATAGTTTGCTTTTCTAAAATTGTAAACATTTAGTCATTACCTTTGGGGTTTTAAAAATCACTTCAAATGAGACCATGTTGTGGTCTGAGTTTGCCAATGGCTCTCTGACCTCTGTTTTAGTTATTCTGTCTTCATTATTTGAAAAGACTAAATCAAGGCATGCCTCCCCTCTAGTCTGTGCCTTGACAAATTGCGTTAGGAAGCAGTCATTTGTCATTTCCACCATTTCAATTTCGTCCATCGTGCCCCCCATCGGGTTTTCCCATTTTATATGGGGGAAGTTGAAATCCCCCATTAGTATGGCTTCTCCTTTTCTACACACATTTCGAATGTCATTGTATAACAGATTATTTTGCTCAGCGTCTGAATTTGGCGGTCTATAGCATGCTCCTATTATTATGCCCTTTGAATTTGTGTCCATTATTCTGACCCATATTGATTCTGCATTGTTTTCTTTGTCTTTGGAGCAACCAGACGAAGTTTCTTTTTTTCCCTGCTTCTGCCTATCTGAACCCAGCTGTTTCGACTCTCTTCCATCTCCCAACAACACGTGGCGGAACAGGAAATTGCGTTTACTTGGAGAAAAAAAATCCACCTTGAACGTAAAATGCGATGGCTGTGACGGCATTGCCATTTACACTGAAAGTAATGTGTTTCAGTACCTGCGCTGTAAAGTGTGGCTGCATTTTACCGGCATTTCCCATTTACACTTAAAGTGATAACGCATCAGTGCCGCCACAGACACAGCAAATTGCTTCAGTGTAAACATGCCTTGAGTAATGCTGCATTTAAAAATAGCCATAAATACTATATTAAGAAAATATTGCTGTATAGAAAACACTCAGTCAGGTCTATAACATATAATGGCCTAACGGTAGACCTAACTGAGTGACAAAGCCTCCTAAATAAATATCATTACACACACGTTTTGTGTGTTGTCAAAGTCATACTGCCGTTATTATTTTATCGATTACAGTGAAATCATTGGTTTAATCAGATTGAACACTGTCGTTTTCTTTTTTTAAAATGTTTTGGTCAAGTCCCTTTTTTTTTCTTAATGAGCTTACCTTCTCTGACAGCCTCGATCTCCCCCTGTCCGCCACCACATTTTTCTAGTGGCAGCTAGTATCATCAGCCCTTGATTCAAAATGCTCAAAATGTGTTGATATTCTGACATTCAGAATCTTAAATGCTGCGCCACGAGGAGACCACGTGGTCCGCTGATAGAGATGGCAGCTTAGAGTCCACTCTCCTCCTCATCTCGCGCCTATTATTATTTTTTGCATTACTAAAGTTTGCTCTCACTCATATTTTTGATTATTTTTCATTACCTGATACGCTCTAGAATGTCGCAATCTCAGAAGTGTTCTGCCGAGCTGCCTTTGTCTCCTAACAAAGCTTCAAAGCCTGTTGCTGCTCCCGACATGTCCGCCATGTTTGGGATGTTTAAGGAGGAACTCACTTGCCAACTTTCCGCCTTCGAGGGAAAACTGCAGGCGCTGAGAGATGAGTTTGTCAAAATGATAAACACTGAAATTTCTGCTGTCAAAAAGGAGATTGGTGCAGTAAAATCTGATCTGTCTTCTATACGTGCCGCTACTGACAGCAGTGTGAAAGCGAACGCCATGCTGACAGCCAGACTCGACCGAGTTGAGCCTGAAGGGGCGAGACAACAGGATCGTTCACGCCGCAACAGTCTTCGCATCGTGGGCTTAAAGGAGGATGCTGAAGGTGATGATCCTATCGGCTTTTTAATGAAGATGCTCCCGCAGTGGCTCCCATCTCTTGCAGGCAGAAACTTCGAAGTGATGCGGGCGCACCGTCTTCCTCCAAATAATTCCTTCTCCGAGTGACAAACCCCGCACCTTTATCTTCAACCTGCTCCGGTACACCGACAGACAGCTCATTCTTCAGGCTGCCAGGAAAGATCCCCCTCGCTTTGAGGGGCAATCACTTCGATTTTACCCGGATTACATTGCTGTCATGGCTCGGAAAAGACATGCCTTCTCGCCGTCCCTCTCTCTTCTCCGTTCCCGGGGTATCCAGGCCTTCATCTTATACCCTGCAATATGTAAGATCGTGCACGGTTCCCGGATCTTTCTGTGCCATGCTCCAGAGGAGGTGCAGGACTTTCTTGAGTCGCTGAACAGCACTGCTTCACCCCGAGACTCACCTAGCCGCTTCTCCGTTCTGGCAACTGAAGAAATGGTGGGATGATGTCCTCCTTTGGACTGCATGGGACTGTGTCACTGTCAAGTGGTATTACAGGTCTGTATTTGCGACAAAAGAAACACTATAATATTGGTGAAATAACACTCCAGAATTCATTAACACTACAGCTAATTTTAGTTCATAGCGCTATTGCTTTTAATTTACATATTGTTCACATTACTATTAATAAGATACATTATCGTCGATGGGCCCGGTACGGTCCATAGTCTTTCTTTGAGAATGTTACTAGTAATCAAACAGTCAAGTTTTTTTTTTTTTTTTTTTTTTTTAATCATTATTATTTTTGTTATTATGATGCCTATCTTTGGCCAATTGATTTGGGTTAATGTGACACTTTTTGGTTAATCTGCTGTATTTGGAACTTTATTGACTATGTTACTGTGTTGTTGATATGTTCTATTTCTATGCATTTAAGGTTTTAATATTTTGTTCTATTTTCCGATCAATGTTTATTTATTCTTCTCTATTTCTGTGGGGCAGGTTGGGGGCGCTAGTTTTAAGGCTTTCGCTGCCCGCTTTCACAGTGGCCAAGTCGATTGAATTAGAGGAGGGAGGGTGCGCTGAGGTAGCTTTTTCTCAGCTCTGCGCCTGGGCAATTGTTATTTTTCTTTTTACTTCTGTTCGGTGTATTCCTGGGCTTTGGGTGGGAAGATGGCAATTTGGGGAGGGAGAAGGACTCTAATCAAGTGCTTTTTGGGTTGTATTTATACATTTCTGTGAAGGTCACACTGGTTTACTCTTTTATTAACCCTTTGCAGTCCATTTATTAATTGCGTGTCAGGCACGCCAGGTCTATTTAATTTTCACACGCGCAGTTCATTTTATATGCGCGGTTTAAAAGTATTTTTTTTCACAGTCAAACGAGTTTAAATGGCCCTGCATATCAACAAAGCACTCACTAGGCATCTCCAGCCCCGCCCCACCCTTTCGTTTGCTATAGCGTTCACCTATGTAAGAAATAAATAATAATAATAATAATAGTCGTACATACCGATCGATCATCTCCGGATCACTTGTTTTATCACCAAACTCCTCAATAATGCGATCCAAGTCATTATTTTATTACTATAACATCTGAAAAAAGCTCTGCAAATGTCCATGATAGTCTCTGTGCGCTGACGCACTCAGCCAGCTTGTTTACTATGACCGCCCCGTTATCTGATACCTGATACCATGTATGACTATTCATGAGATACGCCTTTATTTTATTTTTTATTTTTTTTCGACTTGTCTCGGCTCCTGTCGCTCCCACTCGGCAATTGAATGGTTTTCTCGGCTTTTTCCGGAGAAAAAATGACTAAACACCCGTTTATTGCGTTGCTATAATGATGTCGGACCCAGTCCGACAAAGGACCTGTGAGGAATAATTGCAATGTTGGACCCAGTCCGACAATGGACCGCAAAGGGTTAAGGTTGTACCGCTAGCCGTGTACTCTGTTTCTTTGCCTCCGATCAGTGCATCAGTGGATTGGTTTTCGATTCCTATGACTGATATTACATTATTATCTTGGAACACACGTTTTAAACTCCCCGCAAAAGTGATCTGCCTGTCTCGATTTTCTGCTTAGGAAACATGTTGATGTTGTTGCATTCAGGAATCACATTTGAGAGAATGTGATGTTAACAGATTTTCTAATAAACACTATTACGTGGCTGCCTCGAGCTGTGCCGACTCCAGGTCTAAAGGTGCTTTAGTATTACTAAGACGCAGTTTACCTATCACTGTTCAGGAACCACACGGTACTCTAGATGGCAGAGTGGCATTTTTGAAGACTATTATATCTGATAAAAAGATTGCATTTGTATCAGTTTATGCCCCAGCGATTTATGACCCAGACTTTTTTAGCTCGCTAACTACTATATTGCTGGACATGTCAGATTATAGCCTTGTTCTCGGCGCTGACATGAACGTGGTGGTTAACCCTGCTATCGACCGATCGAGTCTGGATCAAGGCAGGACACAACAGACGGCTTCTCTCACTTTGCAGAGATTTATTTCAGATTTAGGGTTTATAGACTTGTTTCGCATATTTAACCCGTCTGCTAAAGAATTGACTTTCTTTTCGGCCAGACATAAATCTTTTTCTAGGATTGATTTTATTTTTGTATCGAGAAAGCTTTTTTCCGAAGTACACAGTATTGACATTAATCCTGCCGCGTTATCTGATCATTCGAGTGTCACTTCTAGATTAGTGTTGGCTGACACTCCCACTCAAGCTACACGATGGCGCTTCAATACAACTTTACTGCAAAATGAGTCTTTTCGTGTAACAATGCAAGCTAAATTGGATGAGTTTATTAGTTTTAACCATGGCTCGGTGGATGACCCACGTGTAGTATGGGATGTAGTCAAGGGATTTATTAAAGATACTTCCACTTTATTTGCTTCTAATTTGAATAAATCTAGACTTAGTAAGATTAAAGAGTTAGAAACTAAATTGGCTGTATTAAATCATAATTTACAAAATTCCTATTCTGAGACCACTGCACTTGAACTCGACTTGGTTAAAAAAGAATTACTTGCTTTGCTTAGGCATCGGGCAGAGTTTCTTATTCACAGGGCTAGACAGAATTATTACCTTAATGGTTCAAAACCCTCTCATCTCTTGGCTCTCAGACTACACAATAATGAGCGTTTGGCGAACATACCATCTATTAGATCTTCACAGGGTGGATTACTGACTGACCCCTCGCAAATTAATTCGGAATTTCGCTCCTTCTATTCTAAATTTTACAGCTCAGACACCCCCTTTGATCAGACCACATGTACGCATTTCCTACAAGACCTTAGACTGCCACGTCTTTCAGCTGAAGAAGCATCTGTACTTGGCGCGCCGATATCACTAGCTGAATTAAAAGAGGTTTTGCAAGATATGAAAAAATCAAAATCGCCTGGTTTTGATGGAATACAACCTGAGTTTTTTCTTACTTTTTTTAATCAGCTAGGACCGCTTCTGTTAAAGATGATACAAACCGTTATTGAAAAGGGCTCGTTTGGAAGAGATGTTAATTCGGCTATTGTATCTCTATTGTGAAAAAAAGATAAAGACCCCACTAATTGTGCGAGCTACAGCCCTCTGTCGTTAATAAACTCTGATGTCAAGATCTATGCCAAGGTCTTGTCACGTCGTCTTGAGGTTTATATGACTAAACTGGTTCATCATGACCAGACAGGCTTTATCAAGTCACGCCTCGCATCTGACAATGTGCGTCACCTTCTTCATATTATCCATGCAGCTATGGAGATCAATACTCCTTGTGCAGTCTTGTCACTGGATGCTGAGAAAGCCTTTGATCGCTTTGAATGGGGGTACCTGTGGTCGGTTTTGGAGCATATGGGTTTGGGGTCAGACTTTATTAGTATGATTAAGGTGTTATATGCTAACCCATCTGTAATGGTGCTTACGGGCAGTAAATGTTCTTCCCAGTTTGCTATCTCCAGGGGTACCCGTCAGGGTTGCCCGCTCTCTCTGCTTCTGTTCGCCCTATCACTTGAACCGCTTGCCCAGGCTGTTCGTCAGTCAACAGCTTTTAATCCTATTAATATCAATGCTACTCAGCATCACATTTCACTCTATGCTGATGATGTGCTTTTATTTGTTGGTAATGCGCCTCAATCACTCCCTCATTTACTGTCCATTTTTGATGATTTTAGTTTGTTATCAGGTTATAAGGTCAATTGGTCTAAGTCCGTCCTAATGCCCCTGAATGCTGCAATGAGAAAATTATTTATTATTATTTGTTTATTTAGCAGACGCCTTTATCCAAGGCGACTTACAGAGACTAGGGTGTGTGAACTATGCATCCGCTGCAGAGTCACTTAAAACTACGTCTCACCAGAAAGACGGAGCACAAGGTGGTTAAGTGACTTGCTCAGGGTCACACGAGTCAGTGGCTGAGGTGGGATTTGAACCGGGGACCTCCTGGTTACAAGCCCTTTTCTTTAACCACTGGACCACACAGCCTCCTCAACCTGCCTTATAATATACCGGTGGTCAAGCATTTCAGATATCTTGGCGAAGAAATATACTCCTCACTGCATGCTATCACTTCGAATAACTTTAACACAATTTTCAGACAGATAGAGTCTGAACCAGATGGACCCACCTCCCCAACTCACTACAAGGTCTCAATAGTCAAAATAAATGTACTTCCACGCATTAACTTCTTTAGTTCTATGATCCCCCTTTCCCCCACTACTAATTATTAGGACAAATTGCATAGTATGATTGCTAAATTTGTATGGAATGGGAAGGGTTCCCGCATTAAACTTTCTACTCTTCAACGTGAAAAATACACAGGAGGGCTATCATTGCCTAATTTTAAGTATTATTTTTGGTCATTCGTACTTCGTCCAATTGCATCTTGGCTGGACTCCAATGTTCATGTTTCCTGGCGACCAATCGAGGAAAAATTGGTATTTCCGCACAGACTTCAAGATTTGGTTTACTCAGCTGTTCCTCTCAAACATTGTAAATTGCGTTTTGGCCCTATAATCTCCCATCTAATTTCTGTGTAGTGCACAGTTGAAAAGCACACCAAAATTCAGTTCAAATGGCACTCACATACTCCTATTTTTCATAATTATAAACTTTTATCAGGCGTTCGCCCCTTTCGCTTTCCACAATGGAGGTACAGGGGAATACACACTCTCTCAGACATTTGTAGGGATAAGTACCTTTGTGTGTTCCAAGATTTACAGCTACAATTTGATGTACCAAAATCTTCCTATTTTTTTTATTTACGTCTACGTTCCACAATGCGTGCCTATGGGGTGCCTTGGGGTACCGAGCTGCCTTCACACATATTACACAATATTCTAGTTAAGGGGTGTCACAAAGACGGCCGGAGTGGGTGGCGTCAGACCAGATGCAGGAAATAAACAGACAGAGATTTGGGGTTTGGTGAAGCTGAGCGAATGCTTTCGCTCAGCATTTAATAACAGAACAGAAAATAAAAGGTTTGAAACAACAAAACACAGCACACGGCACTTGAGGCCAAAATAAATAGACGAACAAAACGGACTAGACAGACAAACACGGTGAGCAGATAACAATATTTACGTTCTTTTATATTTACTTTACTCCTTCTCTCTCTCCCGTTCTCCACTCACCGAACACCCAACCCCGACTGAAAGAAATGTGCATCTATATATACTGTTGTGCTGGGATTCAATTACTAATTAATTATTCACTTGAATCCCAGCACGTGAATTAATTCTGTGCAACCCCGTGCTCACATATTACATTTAACCAGCACGTGAAGTGATTTGTTCCCTCCTCGTGCCTAAATACAAATCTACACTTTTTAAATCACACGTGAAACACAGACCCGTTTATATCCCGTGTACCAATGACTATACACCAACATTAACACATGCACGCAACATACAACACATAATATGCACACAGGGGCGGGGCACATTGCCACAAGGGGGTAAAATCAAAGGGCTTGGTGACCACACTTTATACCCTCCTTCTCCAGGCATCATACAAACCTTTTGTGATTAATACTGTTTGGAAAAGGGACTTATCCTTTATAGATAAAGAAATATCTTGGGTCACAGAATGGAATAATTTAAGGACAGCTTCTAAGAATCCTAATCATCAGCTTATCCACTTCAACTTTCTTCATAGAACATACTTAACCCCTCGCAAAGGATGTCATATGAAACTGGCCCCTACTCTCCTTTGCATGCTCTATCCCCAGGGTACCGTAGGTACATTCTTACATATGATCTGGGAATGTTCTGATGTGCTTGTGTCCTGGAAGCAGGTCTTTACAACCCTATATGTTATTCTTAATAGTGAGATTCCTTGTTCACCTAAAATATTATTATTAGATGATGACTCTTCACTTGATCTTTCTGTTAATCAAAAATGGTTAGCCGGCATCACTGCAGCTAAAAAAATGATAGCCCTTCATTGGCAGCAATGGATTCTCTCTTTCCTGGACATTGTTCATTTGGAGCTTTCCACCGCTCGGATCCATGGGGCCGGGGAGGGGACTGTGCGGGCCTGGGAGTCGGCTTCAGACTTTATCAAGACCTTGCTGGACAGACCTTAACCTGTTATTGACTGAATTCTGCTTCTAGGGTCCTTCTTGGGGTGGGTGGGGTGGATTGGATGGGGAGTTGCCATCAGGGGGGGGGTTGGTCTAATTGTTTTGTGTATTGTATTGTTTTCTTTAATTAAATAAAAAAAAAAAAAAAAAAAAAATGATCACAAATGCTGCGCCACGAATATTCGCTTCTCGTTGGTCAGTTTCCCTAGTTACGGCATGCGCAGCGCCAGAATCGGATAAGAAAATCGGATCAGTGGAGCCTGCTCATGATCTGTTTAGTACAACGCCTTCTCAAGATTCGGCTCCAGTGAGCCCGGATCCGATCCTGTTTTTTGATCTTGTTAGTACAACCGGCCCCAGGTGTATAAAATGGATGATCACTGGTGTTAATATTAGAGTTAATGCTGTTGGAAGGTGAAGGTGTGTTGCTTTGCTTTGCTGTGCTGTGCTGTGCTGTGCTGTGCTTTATTTTCTGTGAGTTTTGTATAGACCTTTTGTTTTGGCCCTTGTGCCATTTGTTTTGTTTTTGTGTTTTTGTCTGTACTGTGTAGAGTTGTAAATAAATGTGTGCGATCGTGCTATAACTGCAGCTTTATTGTCTCAGGCTCTCCTTCCTGCTTGTTACCAGCCTTGGCTGTGATGCTACCCTGTCACACAAGCCCACAGTTTTCAATGGCTCTGTGGAGGGCTTCTTAAACCGAACAAGTAAAGTGTATATTTCAAGAGTACCTGTTAGCAGCAGTGCCATAACATCTCATCCCTTTGTTAGTACGTTGTGTGTAAGGTTAACCAATTGTCATAAAAAACTTGGTTTTAACATTATTTAGCAGAAGTTATTGATAGAATCAGATTCTGGGATATAGGGGGTTGTCTGTATATCTGTATATCCGTCCATCTGTATATCACACTTGCGTGTTTGCTTATAGAGATCCAGTTAGTAGTTAGAACACTCTCTCCGCTGCTTGTGTCCTGGTATAACAGTGTGTCTGTCTCTCTCAGAAAGCCAGCAAAGAACCCCCTCCAGGGTTCAGCTTGAAGTCCTCCAGCCCAAGTGGTCCGCCACCACAGTACTACCAAGCCCCTGCCAGCCTGCCAGAGGAGGGGGGGAGGACACCACTTCATGTGGCCTGCATGAGGGACAGTGACTACCAGGTGACAGAGCCTTCCACTGCACTCTACTGCACTCACACCTCCATTCACTGCACTCCACTGCACTCACCACCTCCTTTCACTGCACCCCACTGTACTGTCACCTCCATTCACTGCACTCTACTGCACTCATCACCTCCATTCACTGCACTCTACTGCACTCACACCTCCATTCACTGCACTCTACTTTGCTCACACCTCCATTTACTGCACTACACTGCACTCACATCTCCATTCACTGCGATCCACTGCACGCACACCTCCATTCACTGCACTCTACTGCACTCACACCTGCATTTACTGCACTCCCACCTCCATTCACTGCACTCACACCTCCATTTACTGCACTCCCACCTCAATTCACTGCACTCTACTGCACTCCCACCTCCATTCACTGCACTCTACTTTGCTCAGACCTCCATTTACTGCACTACACTGCACTCACACCTCCATTCACTGCACTCTACTGCACTCACACCTCCATTCACTGCATTCTACTGCACTCACCACCTCTGTTCACTGCACTCTGCTGCACTCACCACCTCTATTCACTGCACTCTACTGTCACCTCCATTCACTGCACTCTACTGTACTTTCACTTCCATTCACTGCACTACACTCACACCTCCATTCACTACACTCACACCTCCATTCACTGCACTCACACCTCCGTTCACTGCACTCACACCTCCGTTCACTGCACTCCACTGCACTCACACCTCCATTCACTGCACTCTACTGCAATCACCACCTCCATTCACTGCACTCTACTGCACTCACACCTCCATTCACTGCACTCCACTGCACTCACCTCCTCCATTCACTGGATCTCACTGTGCTTCTCTCGACTTCACTTCACCTCCTCACTCTGCCTTTACACAGACACAGGGCATGTTGTTAGCAGGCTGGGGGCTCAGTTGACAGAGTGACTCTCAGCTGCTGTATAATGAGCTTCTCATTCTAGAATGCCCGGGACGTGGTCGCACTGCTGCTGAAGCACAAGGCCAACCCCAACACACTGTGGAGCGGCCACTCCCCACTCTCATTGGCTGTCGCCAGCGGCAACGATTTGGTAAGCATTCATATCTGTTATTCATTTTAAGCAGATAACATATGACATATTAGGATAACATTTGAGGGAAGTATTGGTTATTAAAATATGTATTTGAAGAGGGGAAGATTGTCTATTCAGGGATACCAAGATATTTAGTAAGCAAGGGGTTTGAGTGACTGCTGTGAGTAGTGCAGCTGGCAACAAGGGAAAGACCTCGTGACAGCCTGGAGAGACAGCTGACAGAAGGAAAGAGACCCCATTGGGGCTGGCAAGGGTTAGCTACCCTTGTCGGCAGTATCCAGCTCTGTGTTTACAGGATGCTGGAGACACCCGCCCAAGGCTTCTAAGAAATTAAAGAGAAAAATACCCCTAGAGTCTGCGAGAGCGGGGGCAGGAGATGACTCAACGTTGGACAACACGTTACTTCACAAAAGACTAGTTCAAGATATGCAGTTAGCAAAGACATGGAACTCCAGGTTTGTGTCTGCAGCTGGAGCAAGGCGACAACAGTCAGGGGTTTGAAGATTCATCAAGGGAGAATGAAATACTTGAGGGAGAAGGGACAAGGGCCTCGCATTGATCAGTACTTCTTACGAGTCAAGTCAGTCGAATGAAATCCAGCGACAGGAAGCAAACCACAGTTTGCAGGATATTAGCACCCCTGTCATAGACATGAGGAGGACTTGCATGAATACAGTTAGTGATGAACCTAATGATCCTTGTGAACCCAGTCAGACAAACCAGCATAATAGAGAAAAGAACCTCAATGGGCACAAGCCTGGGGTTAAATGACCAAGAGCTTGTGAGAAAACTGCGTGGGACACAGTAAACACAGATCTCTGGTTTGCGTTGGAAAGGTTAATTGGAACAGTTGAAAAGAAGCTGGATCAATTTGGGGACATCATCTATGCATATGGAAGCGAGAGGTTTGGAGTTGAAAAAAGGAAGGAAAAAGTACAAACTATTCCTGGAAAGTCTAGACGGCAGCAGGAGATTGAACGCTTAGTTAGAGAAAGGAGACAGCTGAGGAAGAAATGGAGAAGAGCAGAACAAAGTCAGGAGGAGGGACTCAATCTCTTACAAAGGGTCATAAAAGATAAGCTTGCAACATTGCGCAGAGCTGAGCGCCTACTGAAATGCTACAAAAAGAAGGAGCGTGCGAGAACTAACTTTTATAAAGACCCATTCAAATTTGCAAAGAGGTTATTCACCAGTGAGAAGAATGGCACACTATATGCATCTAAGTTCGAGCTGGAGAGATATTTGGAGGAAACACATACAGATTCAAAAAGGCAGGAGCCTATGTCAATTCCACCTATCAATCCACCAGAATACCAAATGGAGGACTGTGCACCTCAGTGGAAAGAAGTAGAGCAAACTGTGAAAAAAGCAAGGGATCTCCAGGGCCTAATGGAGTTCCGTACAGAGTGTACAAGAGTGCTTCAGGAGTTCTACGAATCCTGTGAAAATTGATGAAAGTGGCATGGGAAGGTTCTGCCAAGAGCATGATACCGAGCAGGTGGAGTCTTTATACCTAAAGAAAAAGATTCTACAAGCATCAATCAGTTTCGTCCTATTTCCCTATTAAACGTAGAAGGCATGATTTTCTTCAGCATTATTGCTCAGAGATTGTCAACTTACCTATTAAAGAACTGCTTCATTGACACTTCATTACAAAAAGCGGGCATTCCAGGTTTCCCAGGATGCTTAGAACACATCAATGTGATCTGGCAACAAATTCAATCAGCTAAAAAGGAGAGGAAGGAGCTCCATGTGACATTCCTGGATTTGGCTAATGCATATGGTTTAGTGCCACATGAACTTCTTTGGGCAGCATTTTATTTTTTCAGTGTACCGATGACAATAACAAATTTAGTGAAAGCCTACTTTGGGATTTGCAATTTAGTTTTTCAACTTCAGAATTCACCACTACATGGGAATGCCTAGAAGTTGGAATAATGGCAGGATGCACCATTTCTCCACTGGCTTTTACCATGGCAATGGAAGTAATCATTAGGGCATCAAAATGGGTAGTGGGAGGCGAGCGCTTGGCTTCTGGAATGCGACTACCACCAATTCGAGCATACATGGATGACATGACAACCATGACTACAACAGTAGCCTGCACTAATCGCTTATTGGGCAAATTAACCAATAACCAATTGAATGGGCACGAATGCAATTCAAGCCCATTAAATCAAGAAGCATCTCTATAATTAAAGGTAAAGTAGTAGATAAAATGTTCTACATTAATGGTGAGGCAGTACCAACAGTGTCTGAGAAGCCAGTGAAAAGTCTTGTGAGATGGTACGACGGGGATCTAAAGGACACAGTTCGTGTGGGAGAAGTTAGACAACAAGCAGTGGAAGGGTTGAAGAGCATAGACAGCAGCGCTTTATCAGGCAAACTAAAACTCTGGTGCTTTCAGTTTGGTCTACTGCCAAGGCTGCTGTGGCCACTGACTGTGTACAAGGTTTCTTTGACAACAGTAGAAAAGCTGGAAGCTTTAATCAGTTCATACATCAGGAAATGGTTGGAAGTTCCACGCTGCCTCAGCAGAGTGGGACTTTATGGTAAAGGAATACTGCAGCTACCAGTCTCTGCTCTAACCGAGGATTTAAGTGCGCCAAGGTCCGACTAGAAATGACATTAGTAGATTCACGAGACAAATGCTTAAGGGAGGCAGCATCTATGCTGAAAACTGGACGAAAGTAGGCGGTAAAGAAAGCTGTGGAGGATGCAAAGGCTGCTCTTCGAATTGGTGATATCATGGGGCAAGTTCAGCATGGAAGAGGGGGTCTTGGTCTCAGTTCAGCTCCTCCTACATGGCACAAGGCACCCCCAGCTCAACTGAGGAAGCTGGTAGTCAACGAGGTGCAAAAGCAGGCGGAGAAGATGAGGTGCGTAAAGGCCATTTCCCAGGCCAAGCAGGGAGAATGGATGAGATGGGAGAGTGTGGAACAACGCAAGATTGGCTGGCAAGACCTATGGTCAATGGAACAGAGCAGGATCAGTTTCCTCATCAGGTCAACATATGATGTTCTCCCATCACCACAGAACCTAAACCTCTGGGTAAGAGAGGATCCCTCATGTCCTTTGTGTTCATCACCTGCAACATTAAGGCACATTTTGACAGGATGTAAGGTGGCTCTTAGCCAAGGACGGTTTACTTGGCGCCATGACCAGGTGCTGCGATGTTTGGCCTTAGCATTGGAAGACAAGCGTAACATGACCAATAAGTTGCCACCTGTTCCATCAAAACATTACACACAAAAGACAACATTCCTCTGCCCAGGATGTCTCAATGTGACCATTTTAAGAAATGTGAAAGCAGAACGCACAGAGACACTTAGGACTGTAATTAGGAAGTGTACTGCTGAGAAAAAACAAACAAAAAATGAATGGAATTAAAAATGAAATGCACTGCAGCTTACTTGATCACAGTAAAAATTAAAAATAAAACACATTCACTAAATTTAGCTCTCAGATTGTGCCAATGAAAATATCGAAAATATGACAAATGTGCTTGCTGTGGTGTATTTAATATTGTAAATATAGCCGAACTAACTCACTGCAATTTAAATTTGTTTTTACCGAAAAATAAACTTAACATGTGTCATTGGGTCAGTGTGTCATTGGGTCAGTGAGGGTTAGTATCTCATTGGGTCAGTGAGGGTCTGTATCTCATTGGGCCAGTGAGGGTCTGTATCTCATTGGGCCAGTGAGGGTCAGCGTGTCATTGGGTCAGTGAGGGTCAGTATCTCATTGGGTCAGTGAGGGTCAGTATCTCATTGGGTCAGTGAGGGTCAGTATCTCATTGGGTCAGTATCTAATTTGGTCAATGAGGGTCAGTATCTCATTGGGTCAGTGAGAGTCAGTATCTCATTGGGTCAGTGAGGGTTAGTATCTCATTGGGTTAGTGAGGGTCAGTGTGTCATTGGGTCAGTGAGGGTCAGTATCTCATTGGGTAAGTGTGTCTCTTTTGTGTCTGCAGGCTATAGAGGAGCTCCTGGCAGGAGGCGCTGACCCAAACCTGCCGCTGTCCAGCCGAGTGGGGAGCGTGCTCTGTGCTGCTGTCAACATCACCTATGACGGCAAGAGAAGCTCACAACAGAAAATCACTCTGGTAAACAACACTGCCACCTACTGCACCAGCCAGGACTGCAGCAGTTTAAAACAATATCAGCAAAATTATACAGTCGCATACAAAAGTAATGACACCCTACATTTAATACAAGAAAACATGTAAAATACAAGCATTTAATGAACATTAGCCACTAATTAATACACCATTTCAGATAGTTTTACAAACAATCTTCATAAAAAAACAAACAGAATTTCAAATATTTGAAAGGCATTTCAAATTTTATTATTTTTATTTTATTTATTTATTTCTTAGCAGACGCCCTTACCCAGGGCGACTTACAGTTGTAAACAAATACATTTCAAGAATATTTCAAATATTTGTTAATGACAAAAGTATTGGCACCTTTACAATAAAAGTCTGTAAAAGGTTAATAGAACGAATTAAAAAATATATTCATTGATTGAAAACCATTACACAGTAATTAAGCTGCATTATATAGTCAATAGCCAGAAAAAGAGGTAATTGGGGCTGTTGTCAAGGATAGACGCAGTGCAAGCAATTGCGGCTGTAAAATCCAAATTGCCTAGCGGCCTGGCAATTATTTTGCACTGCGGCCTATGTAAGCTTAAGAGCAATGCAAATTACTCAACACGCACACACAATGAGCTACAATCATGATAATAAGGGTCTTAATGAGGGCCACACTTACAGCCCAGAGGTGAGGTGAGTTAAGAGTACAGAGCAGTCGGCGCTGTATGAGATTTGTGGAGCATGAAAATCAAACTAAACAAAATAATATGTCAGGGAAAGGGCAGCAAAGTTTTTTTGGCACACGGAAAAGAAAATAAACGCTTTCTGAGGAGGAGCTGAGAGTCCTTACAGCTGAGGTCATTCAGCATGAAATTGAGTTATCTGTAAAAGCCTCAGCCAACATCAGTTATGCTACCAAAGAGGCCATATGGTCCCCTATAGTGGCAGGGTCTTCTCCGTCTTGCCCTTCTCTCCCTGTTCCTGCCTCTCCTCAACAAGAGCTAAGTGTCGCCGCATAAAGAAGTGTACCACAGCAGCCATCCTGAAGCCAATGACAGGTCTCTGCAGGTGTGTGCTTTTATACAGCTCTTACTTACTCCTGCAATGGTTTGTACCTTGTAAGAGGAGGTGCAAAGTTGGTGGAGGGTCAGCAGTTGCCTAGTGCAAGGCAAAATCTTTACATCTCATTATAATAAGAAAGAACATAAGAAAGTCTTGTCACAATGACGGCCGGAGTGGGTGGCGTCAGACCAGATGCAGGAAATAAACAGACAGAGATTTGGGGTTTGGTGAAGCTGAGCGAATGCTTTCGCTCAGCATTTAATAACAGAACAGAAAATAAAAGGTTGGAACACAAAAACAGGACACGGCACTGGTAGCCAAAATAAATAGACAAACAAAACGTACTAAACACTTAACAAGCGGTGCACGGAGAGACAAACAAACACGGTGAGTACAACACTTATATTTACGCTTTCTTTCACTATTTAGTTTCTCCTTCTCCACACCCGTTCTCCACTCTCGAACACCCAACCCCGACTGAATGAAATGTGCATCTATATATACTGTTGTGCTGGGATTCAATTACTAATTAATTATTCACTTGAATCCCAGCACGTGAATTGAATTAAACCCCGTGCTCACATATTACATTTAACCAGCACGTGAAGTGATTTGTGCCCTCCTCGTGCCTAAATATAAATCTACATTTTTAAATACACGTGAAACACAGACCCGTTTATATCCCGTGTACCAATCTATACACCAACATTAACACACGCACGCAACATACAACACATAACACACAATTGCACACAGGGGCGGGGCACATTGCCACAAGTCTACAAACGAGAGGAGGCCATTCGGCCCATCTTGCTCATTTGGTTGTTAGTAGCTTATTGATCCCAGAATCTCATCAAGCAGCTTCTTGAAGGATCCCAGGGTGTCAGCTTCAGCAACATTACTCAGGAGTTGGTTCCAGACCCTCACAATTCTCCTTTATCTGATCTCCATTTGTGACCCCTGGTCCTTGTTTCTTTTTTCAGATCAAAAAAGTCCCCTGGTTCGACATTGTCAATACCTTTTAGAATTTTGAATGCTTGAATCAGACCACTGTGTAGTCTTCTTTGTTCAAGACTGAATAGATTCAATTATTTTTGCCTGTCTGCATATGACATGCCTTTTAAACCAGGAATAACTCTGGTTGCTCTTTACACTCTTTCTAGTGCAGCAATATCCTTTTTGTAGCAAGGTGACCAGAACTGAACACAATATTCTAGATGAGGTCTAACTAATGCATTGTAAAGTTTCAACATTACTTCCCTTGATTTAAATTCAACACTTTTCACAGTATATCCGAGCATCTTGTTGGTCTTTTTTTATAGCTTCCCCACATTGTCTAGATGAAGACATTTGTGAGTCAACATAAACTCCTTTTCATAGATTCCTTCTTCAATTTCAGTATCTGATATTTATAATGCACATTTTTATTGCCTGCGTGCAGTACCTTTACACTTTTCTCTATTAAATGTTATTTTCCATGTGTCTGCCCAGTTCTGAATGCTGTCTAGATCATTTTGAATGACCTTTGCTGCTGCAGCAGTGTTTGCCACTCCATCTATTTTTGTGTCGTCTGCAAATTTAACAAGTTTGCTTACTATACCAGAATCTAAATCATTAATGTAGATTAGGAATAGCAGAGGACCTAATACTGATCCCTGTGGTACACCACTGGTTACCTCGCTCCATTTTGAGGTTTCTCCTCTAATCAGTACTTTCTGTTTTCTACATGTATACCACTCCCTAATCCATGTGTATGCATTTCCTTGAATCCCTACTGCGTTCAGTTTGAGGATTAATCTTTTATGCGCTTTGCAATTATCCATTGTCGATGTTGCATCCTCAAAAAAATCAAGCAGGTTAGTTAGACATGATCTCCCTTTCCTAAAACCATGCTGACTGTCTCCCAGGATACTGTTACCATAGAGGTAATTTTGGATCTTATTATAGTATCCATAAGTTTACATATAATAGCAGTCAGGCTTATTGGTCTGTAGTTACCTGGTTCAGTTTTGTCTCCCTTTTGTGGATCGGTATTACGTTTGCAATTCTCCAGTCTGTCAGTACAACCCCTGTGTCAAGAGACTGTTGCATGATCTTGGTTAGCGGTTTGTAAATAACTTCTTTCATTTCTTTGAGTACTATTGGGAGGATCTCATCTGGCCCAGGGGATTTGTTTATTTTAAGAGCTCCTAGTCCCTTTAACACTTCTGCCTCTGTTATGCTAAAGTTATTTAAAACTGGATAAGAACAGGTCGACATGTGGGGCATGTTGTCCGTATCCTCCTTTGTAAAAACCTGTGAAAAGTAATCATTTAATATATTTACTATTTTTTTTTTTTTCTTCGTCTATGATTTTGCCATTTGTGTCTCTTAGACATTTAACCTCCTCTTTGAATGTTCTCTTGCTGTTATAATATTGGAAAAACATTTTGGAATTGGTTTTAGCCCCCTTAGCAGTATTGATTTCTATCTCTCTCTTGGCCTTTCTAACTTCCTTTTTGACTTGTGTTTGCAGTTCCAAGTACTCTTTCTGCGTACTTTTGGTCCCTTTGAAACGCTCTGTAAAGTGCCTTTTTTTGCTGAATATTTTTTTTAATTGATCTATTAAATCATTTTGGCCATTTTGTTTTAGATTTAGATTTGTCTACTTTTGGGATGTAATGGTTTTGCGCCTCTAGTACTACATTTTTAAAAAACAGCCATCCTTTTTTTGTGGATGTTTTCTCTATTTTACTCCAATCTACTTCTGTTAGTCTCTGTTTCATACCTTCATAGTTTGCTTTTCTAAAATTGTAAACCTTAGCTTTAGTCAGCAGTGTGGAGTAGTGGTTAGGGCTCTGGACTCTTGACTGGAGGGTTGTGGGTTCAATCCCCGTTTGGGGACACTGCTGCTGTACCCTTGAGCAAGTTACTTTACCTAGATTGCTCCAGTAAAAACCCAACTGTATAAATGGGTAATTGTATGTAAAAAATAATGTGATATCTGTATAACATGAAATAATGTATAATGTGATATCTTGTAACAATTGTAAGTTGCCCTGGATAAGGGCGTCTGCTAAGAAATAAATAATAACAATAATAATAATAATAGTCATTACTTTTTGGGTTTTAAAAATCACTTCAAATGAGTTTGTGTTGTGGTCTGAGTTTGCCAATGGTTCTCTGACCACTGTTTTAGTTATTCTGCCTTCGTTATTTGAAAAGACAAAATCAAGGCATGCCTCCCCACTAGTCGGTGCCTTGACAAATTGCTTTAGGAAGCAGTCATTTATCATTTCCACCATTTCAATTTCGTCCGTCGTGCTCCCCACCGGGTTTTCCCATGTTCAACACTGCAGGCTTGTTTTTCTCACTCTTCTGCGTTCATTCAAAATGGTATTCTGTCTTTTGTGTCTTTAGCTGGAGAGGCTGGTCAGTGCTGGTGCCAACATCCTTATGCCCATCACATTAGGGGACGAGTGCAGAACAGCTGTGGGCACTGCAGTGGACTACGGATACTATGTGTTCTCTCAGGTGCTGTAACAGTGTACTACAGTAAAAGCATAGCAAAGTGTAATCCAACACAGTGAAAGCATGGTAAAGCATAGGGAAGTCAAGAGAAGTGTGGTAAAGCATTTTAAATGTGGCAAAACTATTGCAAAATGCACTGTGTAACCATGGCAAAACTTCAAAATGAGTCTGCACATTTTCTAAGGGCTAGGTACACGTGATCTGCTTCTCAATTGGATCCCCTCTAAGGATATGAGGTCTGAATGAATGGGATCCAGATGCAGCAGGAATACCTTGGTGTCATCTTTTTAAAAACGTTCACATCAGTCTTGAATTACCTGCTGTTATTTGAAAGGAGAAAATTCCACATCAGTGTTACAAACTTAAGAAACAAGCAAGGGGTCTTTATAAGCCTGAACATCTATTCAATTGAAAAACAGCAGCTTTTGCAGTGTGTTTGCATTGTATTGAGTGTAATTCTTTGTTTTGAAAGACATCAGTCTTGGTATAGGCTTTGTGTCGCCACATTTATTTTTATTTTTAAATAAATATCAATTTCACACAGGCATTATTTATCATGTTTGTTTGTTTTTTTAACATAAATCCTTTAATTATCCAAAATGTTCTCATTGAACTCAATCTGGTTAAAAAAAGTATTAGATTTCTAATGCATAGAGTCTTGCCCATAGTGAGAGATGTGCCTCCAAGGAAGTCTGTGAAACAAGTAGAAATTGTCAGTAACAGAATCTACATTGTTATGCATTTGAGTCTCAGTGCAGAGTGTGAATCCTCATTGAGCCTCTGTGAGAATCCTGACTGCCTCTTGTCCTCTTGTCTGTTTCAGGACTGGCGTATCGCTCACACTCCCTACCATGCCCTGACCTCCCGGGAGAGGGAGGTGTACAACTCGCGCAGGAATATGCTCAATCTCATGGGGGGGCTACTGCGCAGCACTGCTGTGCACAAAGAGAGGGAGCGTCTGGAGAAGGAGAAACAGCAGGGCATCCACAGTGAGCAACAATACCCCCCCATCCCAACACTAGAACCCCAATAGCACTAGAACCCCATTCTAGCATGATAACCCCTATAGCACTAGAACCCCATTCCAGCATGAGAACCCCAATAGCACTAGAACCCCATGCCAGCACTAGAACCCCATGCCAGCACGAGAACCCCATGCCAGAACAATAAACCCTATAGCACTAGAACCCCATGCCAGAAGGAGAACCCCATGCCAGCATGAGAACCCCTATAGTACTAGAACCCCATTCCAGCACTAGAACCCCATGCCAGCACGTTAACCCCTATAGCACTAGAATACCATTCCAGCACTAAAACCCCTTAGTACGGGAACCCTATTCCAGCACTAGAACCCCCTTAGCACTAAAACTATTCCAGCACTAGAAGCCCATTCCAGCACTAGAACCCCCAGCCAAGGCTTTACGATGCTTCACATATCTCTAATTAGCACAAACAACACTATCACTGCCCCTTTTAGAAGAGTGCCAACCAAAGCTTTTCACTCTGTTGCTGCAGTGTTGTACTGTGTTGTGAGGGTCCTCTGTGTGTCATTGCTGCAGTGTTGTACTGTGTTGTGAGGGTCCTCTGTGTGTCGTTGCTGCAGTGTTGTACTGTGTTGTGAGGGTCTCTATGTGTGTGTTGTTCCCTATCAAGTACGAAATGTAACCATTACCTCATGGGTATTAATCCTTTGACACCGTCTAACCTGAATAGATTTTTCAAGCTGCACGTAGTGTCTGTGACATAGTCGCACCCGGCCCCGAGGGCAAAAGACTGCTGACACAAACATCGTCATCATTTTTCCTTTCACCGACCTGAGAGAGAGATCTACAAACAGATAAGTATCATAGTTATATCTGACTTCATCGCTTGTGTTTTAAATCACTTACTGTGATTAATTTACGTGCTTATAGTATTTACTACTTACACATATTGTGTACTCAGCCATGGTTTTTCATTTAGTCCCTTTGCGGCCTTGTGCCACGCACGAAGCCGCCGGCTCTGCTGCTCCTCCCCGAGATCAAACACCTTAAGTCGGCTACTTGTGCTCTCTCTTAAGCTGCTAGCTTAAATAAAACATTTTCTCTGTGTGTATTCTCTGTTTTTTTTCTTTTCAGAAACACTAATGCGGCTGCTGGGCTCAGCTGTCCTGCGTTAGACCGAGGCACACTTGGGTCAAACTACTTGCAGTTTTTTCCACAGTGTCTCGTTGCCACATTAGTATCTGCTTGCAGAATTAGTGTGAAGACTGTTAGGGCTCTAGCAGTAGGCTTTCTTCAGTTTTTCAAACTGTTAGTTAGCCACGAGTGTTATAGGTGGGCATCTCTATTCCACTCCCGTGGTAACTGTAGGTCTCAGATCTGTTCTCGTTCCCACGAACGAGGCTACCCTGCCGATTCACTAAGCAGTCGCTGGGCTCAGCTCTGCTTCAGGTGTGACTGCGTGCAGTCCTCCCTGTGTTTCATTGCCGCTCTGGTTTCTGCTTGCAGTGCCACAGTGACAGCAGGCTTCCTCCAGTCTAAGGGCTGTGTTGTGTTAAGCCAGTAGGTCACTGATCTACCACCGTTCTTAGTGAACAAGGTTACTGCAACGGTAGTGGACCGTGCTCTGCACCACACCGCACCGTACCGTACGGTACCGTACCGTTTGCACCGTATCGTGTGTACCGTGGTCCATGCACCATACCGTACCGTTACACAGTACTGTGTGTACCATACTGTGTGTACCATGCATTGTGCACCGTACTGTACCATTAAGTAAGCCTGACTTCTATTATATGTAAATTTCTGTAATCTATAATAAGATCCAACATGGAAAATTACCTATATGGTAACAGTATCCTGGGAGACAGTCAGCATGGTTTTAGGAAAGGGAGATCATGTCTAACCTGCTTGATTTTTTTTTCGACAATGGATAATTGCAAAGCATACGACATGGTTTATTTCGATTTCCAGAAAGCTTTTGACAAAGTCCTGCATAAACGATTAATTCTCAAACTGGACGCAGTAGGGATTCAAGCAAATGCATGCACATGGATTAGAGAGTGGTTAACATGTAGAAAACAGAAAGTACTGATTAGAGGAGAAACCTCAAAATGGAGCGAGGTAACCAGTGGAGTACCACAGGGATCAGTAGACGACACAAAAATAGGAGGAGTGGCAAACACCGTTGCAGCAGCAAAGGTCATCCAAAATGATCTAGACAGCATTCAGAACTGGGCAGACACATGGCAAATGACATTTAATAGAGAAAAGTCTAAGGTACTGCACGCAGGCAATAAAAATGTGCATTATAAATACCATATGGGAGATACTGAAATTGAAGAAGGAATCTACTCAGAAATGACTTCACCTAGAATAAAGGCCAACAAAATGCTTGGATATATAGTGAAAATTGTTGAATTGAAATCAAGGGAAGTAATGTTAAAACTTTACAATGTATTAGTAAGACCTTATCTAGAATATTGTGTTCAGTTCTGGTCACCTCGCTACAAAAAGGATATTGCTGCTCTAGAAAGAGTGCAAAGAAGAGCGACCAGAATTATGTCATATGCAGACAGGCTAAAAGAACTGAATTTGTTCAGCCTTGAACAAAGAAGACTACGCTGCGATCTGATTCAAGCATTCAAAATTCTAAAAGGCATCGACAATGTCGACCCAAGGGACTTTTTCAACCTGAAAAAAGAAACAAGGATCAGGGGTCACAAATGGAGATTAGATAAAGGGACATTCAGAACAGAAAATAGGAGGCACTTTTTTACACAGAGAATTGTGGGAGTCTGGAACCAACTTCTCAGTAATGTTGTTGAAGCTGACACCCTGGGTTCCTTCAAGAAGCTGCTTGATTAGATTCTGGGAACAATAAGCTACTAACGACCAAACGAGCAAGATGGGCCGAATGGCCTCCTCTCGTTTGTAAATTTTCTTATGTTCTTATGTTCTTATTTGCAGCGTACCTTGTCATTTGCACCGTACCGCGTGTACTGTGCACTGTACCGCACCGTACCGTACAGTTACACCGTACTGTGTATACCGTGCACCGTACCGTACCGTTACACTGTACTGCGTGTACTGTGCACCGTACCGTACCGTGCATTGTGCACCGTACCATACAGTGTGCACCGTAAAGCACCATGCAGTGGGTACTGTACCTTGTGTACCATACTGTTTGCACCATACCGTTTGTACTGTGCATTGTGCACTGTACTGTACCATGTGCACCGTACTGTTAGTAGCATGCACCATGCAAGCACCGTGCAGTGTGCGCCGTATCGTGTGTACCGCACCATTTGCACCATACCGTGTGTACCATAACCCGTGCACCGTACAAACACTGTGTAAGTACCATACAGTGTGTGTCGTGACGTGTGTCTGTACATAAAAAAAATTCTATACAGTACTGTACTAGATGCCTAGGCTCCGTGCAGGTACTTAAAAGTAACCAAGACTTATCAGCGGATCTGGTCAGAGTCATTTGCCACTGTTGACGCATTACAGTGCTTTTGCCGGTTGCATAGCAAGTGCGCGCTGTTCAACTTTTTTGGTTCCTAGTACAATACATTATCTGTTCTAGTAATTACAGCTGAGCGGTTGTTTAAATTCTACACCACTGCGGTTACATTATGCCAGGGTTTCATTCTTGCGATACATGCAAGACTGGTCTCCCTGTGGATAACAGGCACGGCAGATTCACTGCCTGTTTGGGTCCATAGCATGCTATGGAGGCACTTGCCAACTGCAACTCCTGTGAGTTTTGTGTGTCTTTTACTAAGCACACACTGAAGAGACGAGTGCCTCGCAGCTCTGTAGAGCGACCTTCATCCATTCCACTTGGACAAGACTCCTCTCCATCTTCAGTTCAGAAAGAGAGGGTTTTATCCTCCCCTCAGGGCTGGATGGACACAGCCTGCTAACCTGTGCTTAGATGTAGTGCTGGGCAGCGTTACCAGAAAGGAGGTTATCACCACGGATGCGTCCAGCCTCGGCTGTGGTGCCGTGTGGAATGGCAGGGGAGCGCAAGGAGTATGGAAACCCCTGTGGCAGGGGCTTTATGTAAATATTTTGGAGCTGCAGGCAGTGTTTCTAGCCTTGCAGATTTCTTTACAGGAGGTTCAGGAGAGACACATGCTTGTTCTGATGTACACTACACTACATAAACCACCAGGGCGGCGTCACGTCCCCCAGTCTCCACCGGGTTGCACGCAAGCTGTTGCTCTGGGTGCACCATCACCTCCTCTCACTGTGAGCAGCACATCTTCCCGGGGTGACGCATTGGGCAGCAGACCTCCAGCGGACCTCCTCAGAATGGAGGCTTCACCCAGATGTGGTGAGCCTTATTTGGCAACGATTTGGGACGGCACAGGTGGACCTTTTTGCCTCCCTAGAATCAACCCATTGTCCCCTCTGATTCTCCATAACAGGAGCCAGGGACCCACTGGCAATAGATGCCTTGGCGCACCAGTGGCCGAGGCAGCTTCTATATGCCTTTCCGCCACTTGCCATGCTCCCGCTGTGCTTAGAAAAGATCAGGCAGGACCAGGCCAGGGTGCTATTAGTAGCCCCTTATTGGCCCAGGAGACTGTGGTTTTCAATCCTAATACAGTTCTTGAGCAGCCAGCCTTGGAACGTGCCGAAACGCTGCGACCTACTCGGTCAGGCGCGGGGGGACATTGTGGCATCCCAACCCATCGAGCCTGCAGCTCTGGGTCTGAACTGCAAACATTTGAGCCCTCTGGGGTTACCTAATAGGGCCATTGACACTACAGAATGCCAGAGCGGAGTCCATGCATTCCCAGTATGGGTACAAGTGGGGCGTGTTTCAAACTTGGTGCCTGCCTAAGGGTTTTGACCCCACGACCTGTCCCGTGGCAGTTATACTGCAATTTTTACAGGACCTATTTGATGAGGGGAAATCCCCCTCTACATTAAAGGTCTATTTGGCAGCCATTTCGGCTTGTCATATTAAGATTGATTCAGTCTCTCCAGGAGCACATTTCCTAGCGGGGAAATTTGTAAAGGGAACTCGCCGGCTTTGGCCGCGTACGAAAGATATTGTCCCTCGCTGGAGGCTTAATGTGGTGCTTGAAGCACTTGTGAGATGCAAGCTTTTTCAATTACAAAATCCTGCTTAATTTTTGCAGAAGCCAGGGCTCCTCAAAGTAACGCACAAGGTGGCCTTGGCCTAGCCTTGTGGCATTCCAGTTTGTCTGCAATATTGCCTTCCGACAGCTTTGGTATTCATACCCATGAGGTAATGGTTACATTTCGTATTTGACAGGGAATGTTAGGTTATTGTCATAACCTTGGTTCCCTGAAATAGAAATGCAACCATTACCCTTTAAGGTGGCTGCGTCCATGATTGCAGCAGTCTTGAAGGGAAAATGATGACAATGTTTGTGTCAGCATTCTTTTATGCCCTCGGGGGTGGGCGTGACTGGATCACAGACACTGTGTGCAGCTTTGATATACCTATTTAGGTTAGACGGCATTAAAGCATTAATAACCATGATTAATACCCATGAGGTAATGATTACATTTCTATTTCAGGGAACCAGGGTTATGATGATAACCTATCGTACTGTGTTGTGAGTGTCTCTTTGTGTTGTTGCTGCACTGTTGTACTGTGTTTTGGATCATGAGGGGTCTTGTTTGTCCTGGCAGGTCGCAGTCCTAGCGCTAAGTTTGTGTACACGGGGGCTGGAGCCTCTGCTCTCTTACCTGAACACTCCAACAGGTTTGTGCTCTTTGAACATTTCTTTGATAGACAGCACACTTTGAAACCGTGTCTTCATTATTATTATTATTATTTATTTCTTAGCAGACGCCCTTATCCAGGGCGACTTACAATTGTAAGCAAATGCATTTCTAGTATCACAGTACAAGTAATAATACAATTAAGAGCAAGATAAATACAATGACTTTGGTTCAAGCAAGTACAAGTGTGACAAAATACAATTCAATAATACAACAGATAACAGTGTCAGTGATAGTTACATCAGGATATGATTAAATACAAAATACTACAGATTAAACACTTGACAGATTACAGTACTCTGAAGTACAGGATTAAATGCAGTAAAATAGGGGGCAGATAAGAGCATGTAAAGCACATTTAAGGAAGGGTGATAAGTGTCCCAGGGGAAAAACAGAGGAGTTCTACAGGTGCTGTCTGAAGAGGTGAGTCTTAAGGAGGCGCCGGAATGTGGTCAGGGACTGGGCAGTCCTGACATCTGTAGGAAGGTCATTCCACCACTGCGGAGCAAGGGTGGAGAAGGAGCGGGCTCTGGAGGCAGGGGAGCGTAGAGGAGGTAGAGCCAGTCTTCTAGTGCAGGTGGAGCGGAGAGGTCGAGTGGGGGTGTAGGGAGAGATGAGGGTCTGGAGGTAGCTGGGTGCAGTCTGGTCAAGGCATCTGTAGGCTAGTACAAGAGTCTTGAACTGGATGCGAGCGGTGATCGGGAGCCAGTGGAGTGAGCGGAGTAGTGGAGTTGCGTGGGAGAAGCGAGGCAGAGAGAACACATTTGGTCCACAGTTTTCACATTTGGTCCACAGTTTTGTCAGATTCCACGAACTTCTTTTATGCTCTGAGCACACTTAACATTAGAACCGCCACAGTAGTCATTTTGACGGTTTTCACTTTTAAAATTTAAATTACTCTGCATGTGTTAAAGATCTGCGGTTGTCTGTTCTTGACTTTTCCTAAATACATGTATTAAATACCCTGACGGCGTTTGAAAGTCAGAATCGCAAAAATAAAAAAGTTATGAGCACTTCTACCTAGAACCGCCAAAAGTAGTCATTTTGACGGCTTGTAATAGTAATACATGCTTTTATTGTCAATATATTTTTTATTATATAACCTACAATGTGCTATTCTTTTATATGTAAACAAGTCAGTTTGTTATTTCTACGTCCGCTGAGTTTACAGCAGTATGTATTTGAATAGAATATTGTTCTTGAAGTCTAGATATGTGTTATCCAAATATCTATTGTAATCCTATCAATTCCATGGAGAACTGCCGTCTGGCTGTGTATGTGAGCATATATAGTCTGCTGTCTTATAATATTACTATTACAAGAATTTTTTGAGACATTTTGAGATTTTTGTGTTTTGATTTGAGAGCAACTACAGATATGTTTGCCTTGGCATCAGAAATTTGGAACGACTTCATTGAAAACAGCATTGCCTGCTTCAAGCTAAACATAAAACACTACATGGACAAGCAGCTGTTCCCAACAAAAGCACAGTGTTGCTGGACACAATACATTTGGGATCATGTTTTGGCTGGCAGCGGACCCTACCTCTACCTGTGCAAAGATGAAACTCGCCCAGCTGGTCAGAGACTGGGTGACAATCTGGTACTTAGGCTGATGTAACCGTGCTTAGGAAAAGGGATGAATGTTACCAATGACATTTTTTTTTATTTCACTGTAATTAGCAAAACAGTTGAAGAAAAAAAAAACAGCCTGGTTAGAACAGTAAACAACGCGAGAAGAGAGTTTCCACCATCTGTGCAAAATGTAGTACTCAGTGAAAGCAATCACCGGTATCCAGTTGCTGTATTTTACAATGTACTGGACATGGCAGCCACCAGTTCCTTCAGTTTGTACAAGGAATGCACCCAGCAAAATATCAGTAGGAGAGATCTCTTATGATGCTAGCCACGGAGCTTTGACAGAAACATTTCGATCAGAAAACTGCAAAGCGGCAGAGAAACGCAGCTCAGCCTGGATACAGTGCGCATCAAGTGACACACACAACAGAAAACAATGCGAGGTAACTAAACGCAATAAAAATAATACTTCTGGTATCTGTGCGCAGTGTGAAAGAGCAGTATGTGGTAAATGCACACGACAAGTTGATAAGCGTTACATCTGTGTGGATTGTGCTAATATGGGGGCTACTTTGAAGTATGTTTCCCTGAATGCCCATTCCCGTTACACAATGGGAATTGGGAACTTTATTATGCTATTTTTAAGTAATTATTTCGATTTTACAATTGTGTATGTAGGCCTACATTACTGCTATGCAGTAGGCTAATGTGAAAAAAAAGGCTTTTATGTTATTTTTGTAAATAATTACTTAGTTTTTTACAATTTTGTATGTACATATAGCAGTTTATACCTGTTTACACAATTTCTTTTTTGAAATGTTTATTTTAGTTTTTTTACGTCATGCATTATATGCGCTAATTTCGAAAATAAAGCCTTTTATGTTTATATTTTCATTTAAATACAGTGTTTCTCGTATGCAAATGTTATATATGATGTTCATAAATAAAACTTTGTATCTGATAGTTTGATAGGTAGAAGCATAAACCTGGTGGTTCTAGTCTTAAAGCCAAGGGAGTTAAGAAGGACACAGAGATGTTTTGGACTCCTGTAAGTGGATTGTTCATGCACTGACTTAAGACATTATTATATCCAGACAACTTTTAAATGATCAAGAAAATTCACACAGACCCATTCAAATTTGAGCAGTAATAAATCAGAGCAGTATTAGTACTCCTTCGGTTTATTAAATGTTTAAAAATTGATTGTGTGATTACAGACCACGTCAGATCCCAGCTAATAGGCAATCTGGGTGATCCTGTACCTTGTACAAATTTAACAGCATTAATACTTCAAACAATTATGGTTATAGTATAATTTGCCCTTGGGCTAGACATGTGAAACGCTAATAAACACCCACAGCTTAATCCTAAAGTATTCAATATGTAATTATCTAAAGCTAAAATATAACTCCTATCCCTATAGTGATGCTTCAATATAAGTGAGATATAAAATCAAGATTATGCTTACCTCCCAATATATGGAAGTGTAGTGTAGAATATAAGTAAAGTCAAGAGTTTGACGGCAGAGGCTTCTGAATACGACCAAACAGCAACCAGCTTTTTCAGAGATCTTCAGAGAATGGACCAAACAGCTTGTGTTACCAAGCTGAATGATGATTTACTGGTCTTGCCTCGACTTTTATAGAACTTATTCTTATTCTTATTATTACTTATTAAAATAGAAGTATACATATAGAGAGATGTTTTTAGTATATAACACCTTCTCTGTTTAATTATTCCAGCATTGGTCTAAAATATATTTCCTTCTTAACAGTAAAAACTTACTTACACGTAATGTTGTTGAAGCTGACACCCTGGGATCCATCAAGAAGCTGCTTGATGAGATTCTGGGATCAATAAGCTACTAACAACCAAACGAGTAAGATGGGCCGAATGGCCTCCTCTCGTTTGTAAACTTTCTTATGTTCTTTTCAGTGTGTTGTCAATCAGCTGGTTTGTTTTCATGTATAAATATGTTTTAACAAACTTGGCTTCTCTCCAGCTAAAAATCCCCTGCTTCAGCAGTCCTTGACAACTTCTAGATAAGGACTCGAGGGGCCCAGTTTCTAACCAGAGTTACTTTTTATTTATTTATTTATTTTTATTTATTTATTTATTGCATTTATATAGCACCTTTTATACAAAAGTATCGCAAAGCACTGAGATAAAAAAGAACAAACCACAATACGTTTGTATATCATGTCACACATACAGCTGCCACAATCAGACCATTTAAATAACATATTTAAATAACAGTATATACATAATAATACAAAAGCAGCAATTTTAAAGTTACATTAAAGCCCACTAAGATAAAAAAAGCCATTTTATAAAAGTGCGTTTTTAGTCTAGACTTGAAAACTGTAACAGTCCAGCTTCCCTGATAAACAAAGGTTCCCTACCTCCTGTGTTGCTTTTGTTAGGAATAGGAATAACCAGCAGCCCCGCATCCTGTGATCTCAGAGTGCGGTTTGGAAGATACGGGATCAGTAACTCCTGCAAATAACTAGGTGCTAATCCATTCAGGGCCTTGTAAATTAACAGCAACATCTTAAAATCAGTTCTATACTGCACAGGGAACCAGTGTAAAGAGCCAAAATGGGTAATATGTTCATTTTTTTTGGTTTTAGTCAGAATTCTAGCAGCGGTATTCTGAACAAGCTGCAAGCGGGATGCTACACGGTTTGGGACACCAGGAAAACGTGCATTACAATAATTAATAAGAAACTTGACTGTTAGCACTTTCCCAAATTCATTGCATGAAGTCATATCTGCGTTAGATTCAAGAGACTACTTAAAACGATATCTCTACTGGTAAGGAGAAGCCTGCATCCTAATTCTCAGTACCAAGCTCTCATTAATTTTATAGATAACGTTATGAGGTAATGGACATTAGTTTTTCTTGTACCGTAAGGTGCCTTTCCTTGTGAATATACAGGATTATACAGAGTAACAACCTTGAATTGAAGACAACAGCTGGCCAGTAAATCCAGCTTTGGATGCCAAGATCCATTTCCTTTGTCTGCAAATGGAACATGATGCTGGAGACACCCGTCCAAGGAGTCTGCAAGAGCGGGAGCGAAAGATGACTCAAGCTTTGACAACACGGTTAACGACTTAAGAAAGGAAACGGATATGAGAACAGAGAGTACTTTGCAAAGGACTAGCTCAAGATCTGCAGTTAGCAAAGACATGGAGCTCCAGGTTTGTGTTTGCGGCTGCAGCAAAGTGACAACAGTTAGGGGTTTGAAGATTCATCAAGGGAGAATGAAATGCTTGAGGGAGAAGGAACAAGGGCCTAGCACTGATCAGTGCCTTTTACGAAGTCAGTCGAATGAAATCCAGCGACAGGAAGCAAACCACAGTTCACAGGATATCAGCACCCCTGTCATAGATGAGAGGAGGACTTGCATAAACAAAACTAGTGATGAACAGTATCGGTCTATCGCCCTATTTCCCTGTTAAACGTGGAAGGCAAGATTTTCTTCAGCATTGTTGCTTAGAGATTGTCAGCTTACCTAATGAAGAACTGCTTCATTGACACTTCAGTACAGAAAGCCGGTAAGGAGGATTGAATGTATTTGTATTTGCTTGCGATTGTAAGTCGCCCTGGATAAGGGCGTCTGCTAAGAAATAAATAATAATAATAATAATAATAATATGGACAACATGCCCCACATGTCGACCTGTTCCTATCCAATTTTAAATAAATTTAACAGAGGCAGAAGTGTTAAAGGGACTAGGAGCTCTTAAAATAGTATTCAAAGAAATGAAAGAAGTTATTTACAAACCGCTAACCAAGATCATGCAACAGCCCCTTGAGACAGGGGTTGTACTGACAGACTGGAGAATTGCAAATGTAATACCAATCCACAAAAAGGGAGACAAAACCGAACCAGGTAACTACAGACCAATAAGCTTGACTTCTATTATATGTAAACTTATAGAAACTATAATAAGATCCAAAATGGAAAATTACCTATATGGTAGGTAACAGTATCCTGGGAGACAGTCAGCATGGTTTTAGGAAATGAAGATCATGTCTAACTAACCTGCTTGATTTTTTTGAGGATGCAACATCGAAAATGGATAATTGCAAAGCATATGACATGGTTTATTTAGATTTCCAGAAAGCTTTTGACAAAGTCCCCTTTATAAAAGATTAATCCTCAAACTGAACGCAGTAGCGATTCAAGGAAATGCATGCACATGGATTAGGGAGTGGTTAACATGTAGAAAACAGAAAGTACTGATTAGAGGAGAAACCTAAAAATGGAGCGAGGTAACCAGTGGTGTGACCACAGGGATCAGTATTAGGTCCTCTGCTATTCCTAATCTACATTAATGACTTCGTTAATGACATTAATGAGTTCTAGAAAGAGGAGAGTAGCTGAGGTAGTAAGAGTGTTTTTTTTGTGTGTGCTGTTTTTTGTTTTTTTTCCCGCAAAACTTAGAAAAAACAAAAAAAATACTGCCTTGAGCCTCCAGGTGGCGCCATCCCGTTTCTGACACCAAGTGTGACAGGATGACAGAGGTTCAGACTCAGAGACAGTGTGAAAGTTCAAAAAATAAAGCTTTTAACCCTTTGCAGTCCATTTATTAAGGGCGCGTCAGGTCCAATTTATTTTCACACGCGCAGTTAATTTTAGACACGCTGTTTAAAATGTCTTTTTTTTCCACAGTCAAATGGGTTTAAATGGCCCTGCATATCAACAAAGCACTCACTAGGCTTCTCTAGCCCCGCACACCCTTTCTTTCGCGATCGCTTTCATCTATGTAAGAAATAAATAATAATAAAAATAATAGTCGTACATACCGATCAATCATCTCCGCATCACTCGTTTTATCACCAAACTCCTCAATATTGCGATCAAAGTCATTATTTTATTACTATAACATCTGAAAAAAGCTTTGCAAATGTCCATGATAGTCTCTGTGTGCTAACGCACTCAGCCAGCTTGTTTACTATGACCGCCCCGTTATCTGATACCAGGGCCATATGTATGACTATTCATGAGATACGCCTTTTTTTTTCCCCGACTTGTTTCGGCTCCTGTCACTACCACTCGGCAATTGAATGGTTTTCTCGGCTTTTTCCGGAGAAAAAACGACTAGAAACCCGTTTTTTGCGTTGCTATAATGATGTCGGACCCAGTCCGACAAAGGACCTGAGAGGAATAATTGCAATGTCGGACCAGTCCGACAATGGACCGGAAAGGGTTAATACATAAAAATACAAAATAAACTGGCACAAGGGCCAAACAAAAAGGTTTCAAAATACAGACAATAAACACAAAACAAAACTTACAAAAATAAGGCTTCCAGGCTGAGGCCTCCTTTTATGCCAGGTGGCTGGATGGTAATTGAATAATTAATTGTTTGATTGCTCCCACCTGACGCAATCAACCTGGGCAGGGAGGAGAATTTAACTCCATCCCTGCCAGTATTTCCAAGCCCTGCTCTGCCACATAAGCAAACTTGTTAAATTTGCAGGTGACACAAAAATAGGAGGAGTAGCAAACACTGTTGCAGCAGAAAAGGTCATTCAAAATAAGAACATAAGAAAGTTTACAAACGAGAGAGGCCATTCGGCCCATCTTGCTTGTTTGGTTGTTAGTAGCTTATTGATCGCAGAATCTCATCAAGCAGCTTCTTGAAGGATCCCAGGTTGTCAGCTTCAACAACATTACTGGGGAGTTGGTTCCAGACCCTCACAATTCTCTGTGTATAAAGTGCCTCCTATTTTCTGTTCTGAATGCCCCTTTATCTAATCTCCATTTCTTGCCCCTGGTCCTTGTTTCTTTTTTCAGGTCGAAAAAGTCCCCTGGACCGAATGGCCTCCTCTCGTTTGTAAATTTTCTTATGTTCTTATGTTTCCCAGGATGCTTAGAGCACATCAAGCAGCTAAAAAGGAGAGGAAGGAGCTCTGTGACATTCCTGGATTTAGCTAATGCATACGGTTCTTTGGGCAGGATTTGATTTTTTCAGTGTACCGAGGACAATAACAAACTTAGTGAAAGCCTACTTCGGAGATTTGCAATTTTGTTTTTCAACTTAAGAATTCACCACTACATGGCAGTGTCTAGAAATTGGAGAAATAGCTGGATGCACCATTTCTCCACTGGCTTTTACCATGGCAATGGAAGTAATTATTTGGGCGTCAAAATGAGTAGTGGGAGGAGAACGCTTGGCTTCTGGAATGTGACTGCCACCACTTAGAGCATACATGGATGACATGACAACCATGACTACAACAGTAGCCTGCACGAATCGGTTATTGGACAAACTAATCAATAACATTGAATGGGCATGAATGCAATTCAAGCCCACTAAGTCAAGGAGCATCTCTATAATTAAAGGTAAAGTAGTGGATAAGTGGATAATATCAACAGTGTCTGAGAAGCCTGTGAAAGTCTTGGGAGATGGTATGATGGAACCTAAAGGACACAGTTTGTGTGGAAGAAGTAAGACAAGCAGTGCAAGGTTGAAGCAGCGCTTTACCGGGCAAACTTAAACTCTGGTGCTTTCAATTTGGTCTACTGCCAAGACTTCTGTGGCCACTCACTGTGTATGAGGTTTCCTTGACACAGTAGAGAAGCTGGAAGCGTTAATCAGTTCATACTTCAGGAAATGGTTAGGAGTTCCACGCTGCCTCAGCAGAGTGGGACTTTATGGTAAAGGGATGCTGCAGCTGCCAGTCTCAGCTCTAACCAAGGAGTTTGAGTGCACCAAGGTTCGATTGGAAATTACATTGGTAGAGTCACATGACGAATGTGTGAGGGAGGCAGCACCTGTGTTGAAAACTGGAAGAAAGTGGGCGGCAAAGGAACCTGTGGAAGATGCGAAGGCTGCCCTTCGTATCAGTGATATCATGGGGCAAGTACAGCATGGCAGAGGAGGCCTTGGTCTCAGTTCAGCTCCTCCTGCATTTTACTAAGCAACCCCTGCTCAACGGAGGAAGCTGGTAGTCAATGAGGTGCAAAAGCAGGAGGAGAGGATGAGGTGGGAAAAGGCAGTTTCCCAGGCCAAGCAGAGAGAATGGACGAGATGGGAGATTGGCTGGCGAGATCTATGGACAATGGAACAGAGCAGAATCAGTTTCCTCATCAGGTCAAAAAGGTGCTTGCACCTTGTACAAGGGAGGAAGGGTTTTAGGGTCACACGTGTCAGTTTCTATGATTCTCTCAGTCATGTTTAATTCCAGGTGTTGATGGTTTTAACCCCTTACCATTTCAATAATACAGACTACATGCTTTGAGGTCTTCAGATTTGGTACACAGCTGCATTCTATGATTCTCTCTGCTTGTTTGATTTATTGTTGTGGTCCAATAAAACATAGCCATTTTGAAATCCTTAAAGATACACAATTATTCATTTTTGTATTATTATTATTCAATATTTACAAAACGAATCTGGGCTCTAGTGAGACAAGGTGTTGAGAGTATCAGAGTAGGGTATACAGAGGAATCTGGGCTCTAGTGAGACAAGGTGTTGAGAGTATCAGAGTTGGCTCTGGATGTATGTACAAATTAAGGTCGATATTTCATTCTTCTATGGGTGGAGGTCAGGGTGTTTGTACTCTTTCACAACTGACTGACATGCTTGTTTTATTTTGCCCACCAGCATCCAAGGTCAAACCAGGACCAGGGCTCCATTGATAAGGTGAGGCAATATCTAATACAACTGAATGCAAAGTCAACACAGTTAAGTAGACCTTCATAAGTGTAAAGACATGCAAAATGTTTCGATGAGCAATTTGTGTGAGAGTGCAATAGACCCCAAATATTACCTCTTTCCTCCCATGCAGAACACCTTGGGGGGGGGGGGGGGAGCACTGTGCAGAGCTGCTTGATCAGTGACTCTGTGTGCTTCTCCTGCACTCTATGGTACTGTGTAGAGCTGCTGTCCCTGTCTCTGTGTGCGTCTCCTGCACTCTGTGGTACTGTGCAGAGCTGCTTGATCTGTGACTCTGTGTGCCTCTCCTGCACTCTATGGTACTGTGCAGAGCTGCTTGATCAGTGACTCTGTGTGCCTCTCCTGCACTCTATGGTACTGTGCAGAGCTGCTTGATCAGTGACTCTGTGTGCCTCTCCTGCACTCTATGGTACTGTGTAGAGCTGCTGTCTCTGACTCTGTGTGCTTCTCCTCAGGAGGCCTCTCTTCGGGTACTGTTACCTGTGTGGGCGCTCAGTGGGGGTGCACCTGGTGCCCTGCAGCCGCTGCCGGGAGGTGTATTACTGCAGCAAGTCCTGCAAGCTCAAGGGCTGGAACGGCTGGCACAAGGAAGAGTGCATCCACGTTGGAGGTAACGTTAAACCCTAACGCATTCCCAGAGAGAATGTATCACATGCACATTCAAATATATTTGAAATTCATTCTGAGCTTGCATCATATGCATTTTTATTTTTAATAAGTAATTTATATACTTTAATGACTAATGTAGCTTATCATTGTTGCAGATAACTTTAATTTATGTCTGGATGCACACAAATGTGGTATTTATATTGTGTATATATATATTTATCTCATTTAGTTATATAACAACATATTTAAGTATACATTGTGTAATATATTACAAATATAAATATATTACATCCCCTGGGAAAATAGATTTAAGTAAGCATTGTGATATAATTTTCAAATATAATTGAAATGTAGTACATATTTAAGTACACATTTATTCATCAATTCCTAATAAAAACCAATGCAGTCAATACACGCACCAGCGATACTGAAGCACTGATGGGATCACAAATGAGAATCATATTCAGATATCTAACTAATTATTCATTATTATTTATATATATATATATATATATTTTTAAACTTTGTTTATTGGATTTCACAAATTAAGCAGGATGAAACATAAACACAATTTAACAGATTTAAGTAGAAATCATATTAATAATAATTATAATTGTTATAAAAGAGAAGAGAAAGACAGAAGAGAAAGAAAAGAAGGAGCCAGAGAGAAAGACAGAGAAAGAAAGTGCCGTGCTTGCTTTTTCATTATTATTAATTTTATAAAGGAAGATTATGGAGGGGAGGGCAATCTGAGGTTGTCAACATAGGAGAGAAAGGGTTGCCATGCTTTATAAAATCTTGCAGTGGATCCCCTTAATGTAAACTTTATTTTTCCCAATTTAAGGGAGTACATGAGATCCCTAATCCAGTGAACATGTGAGGGTGGGGCAGCCTGTTTCCAACCAAACAAAATGAGGCGTCTAGCCAGCAGAGTTGCAAAGGCCACGGTGTCCGACTGCAGCCCTGTTTAGGGAACATTGTCAGGAATCACACCGAAAATCGCAATGAGTGGAGTGGGGTCAATAGGCACTTGTAAGAACTGAGAGAGGGTCTCAAAGACAGAGGTCCAAAATGGAGCCAACCTGGGACAGGACCAGAACATATGAATGAGAGAAGCTGGTGCTAGTTTGCATCTGTCACAGGTTGGATCCAATTCAGGGTATATTCTGGACAATTTGACCTTTGATAAATGAAGACGGTGTAAGATCTTGAATTGAATAAGCCCATGCCGAGCACAAACTGAAGAGGAATGCACACGAGCAAGGATGGATTCCCAAATGTCATCAGTTAGCTGGAGTCCTAGATCATGTTCCCACAGGGTTTTCAAAGTGGACAATGAAAGGCAATGCAGAGACAATATAATGTTATAAATTTTAGATATTATGCCCCTACTGTCAGGGTTGAATTCTAGAATCGAATCAGTGATTGATTTGGGAGGCAGTAGAGGAAATTGAACCACTCTGTTATGAACAAAGTTTCGAATTTGCATGTAGTGAAAAAAGTGTGTTTAAGGTAGGTTAAATTTTTGGACAAGCTGGCCAAACGATGCAAAATTATTGTCAATGTATAAATCTTTAAGAGACTTAATACCAAGAGCACAGAAGGGCAGGCAGGGAGGTAAAGCGACAGGAGGCTGACTCCATGGCCATCCACGCAGGGCCGTCCAGCCGGGGGTGAAAATGTGACCAATGTAATAGATTTCGGATATTAGCCGACCAATAATAAAACTAAAAGTTAGGCAGAGCCATACCCCCCCTTGGTTTCATTCTTTGTAGGAAATCCGAATTCTGGGAGGCTTCTTATTCCAAATAAACAAAGAAACCATCCGATCTAGTGTATTGAAAAAACTTTTAGTAATAAAAACAGGGATACATTGAAACAGGTAGAGTAACTTAGGGAGTGTGTTCATCTTGACCGAGTTGATGCGACCTGCCAGAGAAAGTGGTAGAGTGGACCAGCGAAGAAAGTCTTGTTTAATACGCTCTAGTAGGGGAGTAAAGTTAAATTTAAAGAGTTTGTTGTATGAGCGTGTGACTGTGACCCCCAAGTAAGTAAAGCTTTCGGATGCAATTTTGAAAGGGAGATTCTCAAGGGGACAGCGACGAGCTGCCAAGTTGATAGGGAACAATTCACTCTTGTGTAGGTTAGTTTATATCCAGAGAACCTGCTAAACTGCTCCAGTATGACTAAGGCATGGGGAGGGAAGAGATAGGATCAGAAATATATAAAAGAAGGTCATCAGCATAAAGTGACACCTTCTGCTCGCGCCCCCCCCCCCCCCCGAATTACTCCTTTTACATCCTGATTTACACGCAGGGATATTGCAAGAGGTTCAATGGCAATTGCAAAAAGAAGGGGAGAGAGAGGGCAACCTTGTCTTGTACCTCGGTGGAGAGGGAAGTATTTGGATTGCACATCATTTGTGCGAACAGAAGCTGTAGGGGAGGAATATAACAGCTTGATCCATGAAATAAAATTGTGACCAAAGCCAAACCTATGTAGAGCAGCAAACAAGTAGTCCCATTCAACACGATCAAAAGCTTTCTCTGCATCTAAAGAAAGAATAACCTCAGGCAGGGGAGAAGAGGGAGTATATATAATATTGAACAGGCGGCGAAGGTTAAAATAAGAGTGTCTGCCCTGCACAAATCCTGTCTGGTCAGAGGAGACTATAGAGGGGAGAACCGACTCAAGACGGTGTGCCAGGGTCTTAGCAAGGATTTTAAAGTCTGCATTAAGCAGCGAAATGGGGTGGTAGGACCCACAATCAAGAGGGTTCTTACTCTGTTTAAGCAGTACAGAGATAGAGGCTTGGCACAGCGTAGGCGGTAGGGACATAGATGTAAAAGATTCAGCAAACATGGTGCTCAGTAGGGGAGACAAACTACAGCTAAATTTCTTATAAAATTCTATGGGAAACCCATCTGGGCCAGGAGATTTACCACTCTGCATTGACCTAATAGCTTGAGTTATTTCATCTGGGGCAAAGGGCTCCTCCAGGTGGGCTTTTGAGTCAGGATCCAACGCTGGAACAGGAAGGCTCTCAAAAAAAGAATCGGTTAATACGGGATCGGCAGGTGATTCCGATTTGTAAAGAGAAAAATAAAATGTTTTAAATTGATCATTAATCTCCTGCTGGTCAGTTGTAGGCAGACCTGATTGAGAATTAATTTGTGGGATCAAATGTGAAGCAGCAGATTGACGCAGATGATGTGCTAAAATTTTGCTAGCCTTGTCACCATGTTTATATAGTGCATGCCGTGATCTAATCATTAATTGCTCTGCCTGTTTAGTGGAGAGAAGGTTGAATTCAGTCTGTAGGGACAATCGTTGTTTATAGAGTTCTGGAGTGGGAGAGAGAGCATGTTGCTGATCTAACTGCAAAATAAGGTCAGTTAGTTCTGAGAGCCGCCCTGTTCGAAGCCTGTTGAGTCGAGCACTATAAGAGATTACTTGGCCTCGTAAATAAGCCTTTAAGGCTTCCCATAAAGTGATGGAGGACATCCCAGGTGTTGAGTTGGTATCCAGAAAGAAGTCTATCTGGGAAGAAATAAACTGGACAAAGTCTTGATCAGATAATAATAGAGGGCTGAGCCTCCAAGGGTGACGTGGTGCCACCTGCCTGTGAAAACAAGCTCCAAAACCAGAGGCGCATGATCTGATATGACTATACTCTGATACGTACAAGAACGTACAATGGGAAGCAGTTTTTTGTCCAGAAAAAAGTAGTCAATACGAGAGTATGTTTGATGTACAGGAGAAAAAAAAGAGTACTGCCGGGCAGTTGGAAAAAGAAAGCGCCAAGGATCAGAAGCCCCATATGTGTCAAGAAATGAACGAATAATCAGAGCA